>NW_027660400.1:0-138416 GCF_963280865.1 Gymnoscopelus braueri | reverse complement strand
GTGGGTTTTAGGAGCCCAACACAAAATACATGAGCCCTAATGCCTTCTTTCAGACAAAACTGACTTCCACTTTCTTAAAAAAATCTTGGGTCAAAATAGCATTATTAGACTGAGATAAGCACTTTGGTGACATTTTCCTGTAACTTGTTCCCAGTACATTCTAAGTGGCTGCTGACTTTGTGAGGTCTCTAAAAGTGGGTTTTAGGAGCCCAACACAAAATACATGAGCCCCAATGCCTTCCTTCATACAAAACTGACACCCACTTTCCTTAAAAAATCGTGGCTCAAAATGGCATTTTTGGGCTGAGATAAGCACTTTGGTGACATTTTCCTGTAACTTGTTCCCAGTACATTCTAAGTGGCTGCTGACTTTGTGAGGTCTCTAAAAGTGGGTTTTAGGAGCCCAACACAAAATACATGAGCCCTAATGCCTTCTTTCAGACAAAACTGACTTCCACTTTCTTAAAAAAATCTTGGGTCAAAATAGCATTATTAGACTGAGATAAGCACTTTGGTGACATTTTCCTGTAACTTGTTCCCAGTACATTCTAAGTGGCTGCTGACTTTGTGAGGTCTCTAAAAGTGGGTTTTAGGAGCCCAACACAAAATACATGAGCCCCAATGCCTTCCTTCATACAAAACTGACACCCACTTTCCTTAAAAAATCGTGGCTCAAAATGGCATTTTTGGGCTGAGATAAGCACTTTGGTGACATTTTCCTGTAACTTGTTCCCAGTACATTCTAAGTGGCTGCTGACTTTGTGAGGTCTCTAAAAGTGGGTTTTAGGAGCCCAACACAAAATACATGAGCCCTAATGCCTTCTTTCAGACAAAACTGACTTCCACTTTCTTAAAAAAATCTTGGGTCAAAATAGCATTATTAGACTGAGATAAGCACTTTGGTGACATTTTCCTGTAACTTGTTCCCAGTACATTCTAAGTGGCTGCTGACTTTGTGAGGTCTCTAAAAGTGGGTTTTAGGAGCCCAACACAAAATACATGAGCCCCAATGCCTTCCTTCATACAAAACTGACACCCACTTTCCTTAAAAAATCGTGGCTCAAAATGGCATTATTAGACTGAGATAAGCACTTTGGTGACATTTTCCTGTAACTTGTTCCCAGTACATTCTAAGTGGCTGCTGACTTTGTGAGGTCTCTAAAAGTGGGTTTTAGGAGCCCAACACAAAATACATGAGCCCCAATGCCTTCCTTCATACAAAACTGACACCCACTTTCCTTAAAAAATCGTGGCTCAAAATGGCATTTTTGGGCTGAGATAAGCACTTTGGTGACATTTTCCTGTAACTTGTTCCCAGTACATTCTAAGTGGCTGCTGACTTTGTGAGGTCTCTAAAAGTGGGTTTTAGGAGCCCAACACAAAATACATGAGCCCTAATGCCTTCTTTCAGACAAAACTGACTTCCACTTTCTTAAAAAAATCTTGGGTCAAAATAGCATTATTAGACTGAGATAAGCACTTTGGTGACATTTTCCTGTAACTTGTTCCCAGTACATTCTAAGTGGCTGCTGACTTTGTGAGGTCTCTAAAAGTGGGTTTTAGGAGCCCAACACAAAATACATGAGCCCCAATGCCTTCCTTCATACAAAACTGACACCCACTTTCCTTAAAAAATCGTGGCTCAAAATGGCATTTTTGGGCTGAGATAAGCACTTTGGTGACATTTTCCTGTAACTTGTTCCCAGTACATTCTAAGTGGCTGCTGACTTTGTGAGGTCTCTAAAAGTGGGTTTTAGGAGCCCAACACAAAATACATGAGCCCTAATGCCTTCTTTCAGACAAAACTGACTTCCACTTTCTTAAAAAAATCTTGGGTCAAAATAGCATTATTAGACTGAGATAAGCACTTTGGTGACATTTTCCTGTAACTTGTTCCCAGTACATTCTAAGTGGCTGCTGACTTTGTGAGGTCTCTAAAAGTGGGTTTTAGGAGCCCAACACAAAATACATGAGCCCCAATGCCTTCCTTCATACAAAACTGACACCCACTTTCCTTAAAAAATCGTGGCTCAAAATGGCATTTTTGGGCTGAGATAAGCACTTTGGTGACATTTTCCTGTAACTTGTTCCCAGTACATTCTAAGTGGCTGCTGACTTTGTGAGGTCTCTAAAAGTGGGTTTTAGGAGCCCAACACAAAATACATGAGCCCTAATGCCTTCTTTCAGACAAAACTGACTTCCACTTTCTTAAAAAAATCTTGGGTCAAAATAGCATTATTAGACTGAGATAAGCACTTTGGTGACATTTTCCTGTAACTTGTTCCCAGTACATTCTAAGTGGCTGCTGACTTTGTGAGGTCTCTAAAAGTGGGTTTTAGGAGCCCAACACAAAATACATGAGCCCCAATGCCTTCCTTCATACAAAACTGACACCCACTTTCCTTAAAAAATCGTGGCTCAAAATGGCATTTTTGGGCTGAGATAAGCACTTTGGTGACATTTTCCTGTAACTTGTTCCCAGTACATTCTAAGTGGCTGCTGACTTTGTGAGGTCTCTAAAAGTGGGTTTTAGGAGCCCAACACAAAATACATGAGCCCTAATGCCTTCTTTCAGACAAAACTGACTTCCACTTTCTTAAAAAAATCTTGGGTCAAAATAGCATTATTAGACTGAGATAAGCACTTTGGTGACATTTTCCTGTAACTTGTTCCCAGTACATTCTAAGTGGCTGCTGACTTTGTGAGGTCTCTAAAAGTGGGTTTTAGGAGCCCAACACAAAATACATGAGCCCCAATGCCTTCCTTCATACAAAACTGACACCCACTTTCCTTAAAAAATCGTGGCTCAAAATGGCATTTTTGGGCTGAGATAAGCACTTTGGTGACATTTTCCTGTAACTTGTTCCCAGTACATTCTAAGTGGCTGCTGACTTTGTGAGGTCTCTAAAAGTGGGTTTTAGGAGCCCAACACAAAATACATGAGCCCTAATGCCTTCTTTCAGACAAAACTGACTTCCACTTTCTTAAAAAAATCTTGGGTCAAAATAGCATTATTAGACTGAGATAAGCACTTTGGTGACATTTTCCTGTAACTTGTTCCCAGTACATTCTAAGTGGCTGCTGACTTTGTGAGGTCTCTAAAAGTGGGTTTTAGGAGCCCAACACAAAATACATGAGCCCCAATGCCTTCCTTCATACAAAACTGACACCCACTTTCCTTAAAAAATCGTGGCTCAAAATGGCATTTTTGGGCTGAGATAAGCACTTTGGTGACATTTTCCTGTAACTTGTTCCCAGTACATTCTAAGTGGCTGCTGACTTTGTGAGGTCTCTAAAAGTGGGTTTTAGGAGCCCAACACAAAATACATGAGCCCTAATGCCTTCTTTCAGACAAAACTGACTTCCACTTTCTTAAAAAAATCTTGGGTCAAAATAGCATTATTAGACTGAGATAAGCACTTTGGTGACATTTTCCTGTAACTTGTTCCCAGTACATTCTAAGTGGCTGCTGACTTTGTGAGGTCTCTAAAAGTGGGTTTTAGGAGCCCAACACAAAATACATGAGCCCCAATGCCTTCCTTCATACAAAACTGACACCCACTTTCCTTAAAAAATCGTGGCTCAAAATGGCATTTTTGGGCTGAGATAAGCACTTTGGTGACATTTTCCTGTAACTTGTTCCCAGTACATTCTAAGTGGCTGCTGACTTTGTGAGGTCTCTAAAAGTGGGTTTTAGGAGCCCAACACAAAATACATGAGCCCCAATGCCTTCCTTCATACAAAACTGACACCCACTTTCCTTAAAAAATCGTGGCTCAAAATGGCATTTTTGGGCTGAGATAAGCACTTTGGTGACATTTTCCTGTAACTTGTTCCCAGTACATTCTAAGTGGCAGCTGACTTTGTGAGGTCTCTAAAAGTGGGTTTTAGGAGCCCAACACAAAATACATGAGCCCTAATGCCTTCTTTCAGACAAAACTGACTTCCACTTTCTTAAAAAAATCTTGGGTCAAAATAGCATTATTAGACTGAGATAAGCACTTTGGTGACATTTTCCTGTAACTTGTTCCCAGTACATTCTAAGTGGCTGCTGACTTTGTGAGGTCTCTAAAAGTGGGTTTTAGGAGCCCAACACAAAATACATGAGCCCCAATGCCTTCCTTCATACAAAACTGACACCCACTTTCCTTAAAAAATCGTGGCTCAAAATGGCATTTTTGGGCTGAGATAAGCACTTTGGTGACATTTTCCTGTAACTTGTTCCCAGTACATTCTAAGTGGCTGCTGACTTTGTGAGGTCTCTAAAAGTGGGTTTTAGGAGCCCAACACAAAATACATGAGCCCTAATGCCTTCTTTCAGACAAAACTGACTTCCACTTTCTTAAAAAAATCTTGGGTCAAAATAGCATTATTAGACTGAGATAAGCACTTTGGTGACATTTTCCTGTAACTTGTTCCCAGTACATTCTAAGTGGCTGCTGACTTTGTGAGGTCTCTAAAAGTGGGTTTTAGGAGCCCAACACAAAATACATGAGCCCCAATGCCTTCCTTCATACAAAACTGACACCCACTTTCCTTAAAAAATCGTGGCTCAAAATGGCATTTTTGGGCTGAGATAAGCACTTTGGTGACATTTTCCTGTAACTTGTTCCCAGTACATTCTAAGTGGCTGCTGACTTTGTGAGGTCTCTAAAAGTGGGTTTTAGGAGCCCAACACAAAATACATGAGCCCTAATGCCTTCCTTCAGACAGAACTGACACCCACTTTCTTTAAAAAATCGTGGTTCAAAATAGCATTTTTGGGCTGAGATAAGCACTTTGGTGACATTTTCCTGTAACTTGTTCCCAGTACATTTTAAGTGGCTGCTGACTTTGTGAGGTCTGTAAAATTGGGTTTTAGGAGCCCAACACAAAATACATGAGCCCTAATGCCTTCTTTCAGACAAAACTGACTTCCACTTTCTTAAAAAAATCTTGGGTCAAAATAGCATTATTAGACTGAGATAAGCACTTTGGTGACATTTTCCTGTAACTTGTTCCCAGTACATTCTAAGTGGCTGCTGACTTTGTGAGGTCTCTAAAAGTGGGTTTTAGGAGCCCAACACAAAATACATGAGCCCCAATGCCTTCCTTCATACAAAACTGACACCCACTTTCCTTAAAAAATCGTGGCTCAAAATGGCATTTTTGGGCTGAGATAAGCACTTTGGTGACATTTTCCTGTAACTTGTTCCCAGTACATTCTAAGTGGCTGCTGACTTTGTGAGGTCTCTAAAAGTGGGTTTTAGGAGCCCAACACAAAATACATGAGCCCTAATGCCTTCTTTCAGACAAAACTGACTTCCACTTTCTTAAAAAAATCTTGGGTCAAAATAGCATTATTAGACTGAGATAAGCACTTTGGTGACATTTTCCTGTAACTTGTTCCCAGTACATTCTAAGTGGCTGCTGACTTTGTGAGGTCTCTAAAAGTGGGTTTTAGGAGCCCAACACAAAATACATGAGCCCCAATGCCTTCCTTCATACAAAACTGACACCCACTTTCCTTAAAAAATCGTGGCTCAAAATGGCATTTTTGGGCTGAGATAAGCACTTTGGTGACATTTTCCTGTAACTTGTTCCCAGTACATTCTAAGTGGCTGCTGACTTTGTGAGGTCTCTAAAAGTGGGTTTTAGGAGCCCAACACAAAATACATGAGCCCTAATGCCTTCCTTCAGACAGAACTGACACCCACTTTCTTTAAAAAATCGTGGTTCAAAATAGCATTTTTGGGCTGAGATAAGCACTTTGGTGACATTTTCCTGTAACTTGTTCCCAGTACATTTTAAGTGGCTGCTGACTTTGTGAGGTCTGTAAAATTGGGTTTTAAGAGCCCAACACAAAATACATGAGCCCTAATGCCTTCTTTCAGACAAAACTGACTTCCACTTTCTTAAAAAAATCTTGGGTCAAAATAGCATTATTAGACTGAGATAAGCACTTTGGTGACATTTTCCTGTAACTTGTTCCCAGTACATTCTAAGTGGCTGCTGACTTTGTGAGGTCTCTAAAAGTGGGTTTTAGGAGCCCAACACAAAATACATGAGCCCCAATGCCTTCCTTCATACAAAACTGACACCCACTTTCCTTAAAAAATCGTGGCTCAAAATGGCATTTTTGGGCTGAGATAAGCACTTTGGTGACATTTTCCTGTAACTTGTTCCCAGTACATTCTAAGTGGCTGCTGACTTTGTGAGGTCTCTAAAAGTGGGTTTTAGGAGCCCAACACAAAATACATGAGCCCTAATGCCTTCTTTCAGACAAAACTGACTTCCACTTTCTTAAAAAAATCTTGGGTCAAAATAGCATTATTAGACTGAGATAAGCACTTTGGTGACATTTTCCTGTAACTTGTTCCCAGTACATTCTAAGTGGCTGCTGACTTTGTGAGGTCTCTAAAAGTGGGTTTTAGGAGCCCAACACAAAATACATGAGCCCCAATGCCTTCCTTCATACAAAACTGACACCCACTTTCCTTAAAAAATCGTGGCTCAAAATGGCATTTTTGGGCTGAGATAAGCACTTTGGTGACATTTTCCTGTAACTTGTTCCCAGTACATTCTAAGTGGCTGCTGACTTTGTGAGGTCTCTAAAAGTGGGTTTTAGGAGCCCAACACAAAATACATGAGCCCTAATGCCTTCCTTCAGACAGAACTGACACCCACTTTCTTTAAAAAATCGTGGTTCAAAATAGCATTTTTGGGCTGAGATAAGCACTTTGGTGACATTTTCCTGTAACTTGTTCCCAGTACATTTTAAGTGGCTGCTGACTTTGTGAGGTCTGTAAAATTGGGTTTTAGGAGCCCAACACAAAATACATGAGCCCTAATGCCTTCTTTCAGACAAAACTGACTTCCACTTTCTTAAAAAAATCTTGGGTCAAAATAGCATTATTAGACTGAGATAAGCACTTTGGTGACATTTTCCTGTAACTTGTTCCCAGTACATTCTAAGTGGCTGCTGACTTTGTGAGGTCTCTAAAAGTGGGTTTTAGGAGCCCAACACAAAATACATGAGCCCCAATGCCTTCCTTCATACAAAACTGACACCCACTTTCCTTAAAAAATCGTGGCTCAAAATGGCATTTTTGGGCTGAGATAAGCACTTTGGTGACATTTTCCTGTAACTTGTTCCCAGTACATTCTAAGTGGCTGCTGACTTTGTGAGGTCTCTAAAAGTGGGTTTTAGGAGCCCAACACAAAATACATGAGCCCTAATGCCTTCTTTCAGACAAAACTGACTTCCACTTTCTTAAAAAAATCTTGGGTCAAAATAGCATTATTAGACTGAGATAAGCACTTTGGTGACATTTTCCTGTAACTTGTTCCCAGTACATTCTAAGTGGCTGCTGACTTTGTGAGGTCTCTAAAAGTGGGTTTTAGGAGCCCAACACAAAATACATGAGCCCCAATGCCTTCCTTCATACAAAACTGACACCCACTTTCCTTAAAAAATCGTGGCTCAAAATGGCATTTTTGGGCTGAGATAAGCACTTTGGTGACATTTTCCTGTAACTTGTTCCCAGTACATTCTAAGTGGCTGCTGACTTTGTGAGGTCTCTAAAAGTGGGTTTTAGGAGCCCAACACAAAATACATGAGCCCTAATGCCTTCCTTCAGACAGAACTGACACCCACTTTCTTTAAAAAATCGTGGTTCAAAATAGCATTTTTGGGCTGAGATAAGCACTTTGGTGACATTTTCCTGTAACTTGTTCCCAGTACATTTTAAGTGGCTGCTGACTTTGTGAGGTCTGTAAAATTGGGTTTTAGGAGCCCAACACAAAATACATGAGCCCTAATGCCTTCTTTCAGACAAAACTGACTTCCACTTTCTTAAAAAAATCTTGGGTCAAAATAGCATTATTAGACTGAGATAAGCACTTTGGTGACATTTTCCTGTAACTTGTTCCCAGTACATTCTAAGTGGCTGCTGACTTTGTGAGGTCTCTAAAAGTGGGTTTTAGGAGCCCAACACAAAATACATGAGCCCCAATGCCTTCCTTCATACAAAACTGACACCCACTTTCCTTAAAAAATCGTGGCTCAAAATGGCATTTTTGGGCTGAGATAAGCACTTTGGTGACATTTTCCTGTAACTTGTTCCCAGTACATTCTAAGTGGCTGCTGACTTTGTGAGGTCTCTAAAAGTGGGTTTTAGGAGCCCAACACAAAATACATGAGCCCCAATGCCTTCCTTCATACAAAACTGACACCCACTTTCCTTAAAAAATCGTGGCTCAAAATGGCATTTTTGGGCTGAGATAAGCACTTTGGTGACATTTTCCTGTAACTTGTTCCCAGTACATTCTAAGTGGCTGCTGACTTTGTGAGGTCTCTAAAAGTGGGTTTTAGGAGCCCAACACAAAATACATGAGCCCTAATGCCTTCTTTCAGACAAAACTGACTTCCACTTTCTTAAAAAAATCTTGGGTCAAAATAGCATTATTAGACTGAGATAAGCACTTTGGTGACATTTTCCTGTAACTTGTTCCCAGTACATTCTAAGTGGCTGCTGACTTTGTGAGGTCTCTAAAAGTGGGTTTTAGGAGCCCAACACAAAATACATGAGCCCCAATGCCTTCCTTCATACAAAACTGACACCCACTTTCCTTAAAAAATCGTGGCTCAAAATGGCATTTTTGGGCTGAGATAAGCACTTTGGTGACATTTTCCTGTAACTTGTTCCCAGTACATTCTAAGTGGCTGCTGACTTTGTGAGGTCTCTAAAAGTGGGTTTTAGGAGCCCAACACAAAATACATGAGCCCTAATGCCTTCCTTCAGACAGAACTGACACCCACTTTCTTTAAAAAATCGTGGTTCAAAATAGCATTTTTGGGCTGAGATAAGCACTTTGGTGACATTTTCCTGTAACTTGTTCCCAGTACATTTTAAGTGGCTGCTGACTTTGTGAGGTCTGTAAAATTGGGTTTTAGGAGCCCAACACAAAATACATGAGCCCTAATGCCTTCTTTCAGACAAAACTGACTTCCACTTTCTTAAAAAAATCTTGGGTCAAAATAGCATTATTAGACTGAGATAAGCACTTTGGTGACATTTTCCTGTAACTTGTTCCCAGTACATTCTAAGTGGCTGCTGACTTTGTGAGGTCTCTAAAAGTGGGTTTTAGGAGCCCAACACAAAATACATGAGCCCCAATGCCTTCCTTCATACAAAACTGACACCCACTTTCCTTAAAAAATCGTGGCTCAAAATGGCATTTTTGGGCTGAGATAAGCACTTTGGTGACATTTTCCTGTAACTTGTTCCCAGTACATTCTAAGTGGCTGCTGACTTTGTGAGGTCTCTAAAAGTGGGTTTTAGGAGCCCAACACAAAATACATGAGCCCCAATGCCTTCCTTCATACAAAACTGACACCCACTTTCCTTAAAAAATCGTGGCTCAAAATGGCATTTTTGGGCTGAGATAAGCACTTTGGTGACATTTTCCTGTAACTTGTTCCCAGTACATTCTAAGTGGCTGCTGACTTTGTGAGGTCTCTAAAAGTGGGTTTTAGGAGCCCAACACAAAATACATGAGCCCTAATGCCTTCTTTCAGACAAAACTGACTTCCACTTTCTTAAAAAAATCTTGGGTCAAAATAGCATTATTAGACTGAGATAAGCACTTTGGTGACATTTTCCTGTAACTTGTTCCCAGTACATTCTAAGTGGCTGCTGACTTTGTGAGGTCTCTAAAAGTGGGTTTTAGGAGCCCAACACAAAATACATGAGCCCCAATGCCTTCCTTCATACAAAACTGACACCCACTTTCCTTAAAAAATCGTGGCTCAAAATGGCATTTTTGGGCTGAGATAAGCACTTTGGTGACATTTTCCTGTAACTTGTTCCCAGTACATTCTAAGTGGCTGCTGACTTTGTGAGGTCTCTAAAAGTGGGTTTTAGGAGCCCAACACAAAATACATGAGCCCTAATGCCTTCCTTCAGACAGAACTGACACCCACTTTCTTTAAAAAATCGTGGTTCAAAATAGCATTTTTGGGCTGAGATAAGCACTTTGGTGACATTTTCCTGTAACTTGTTCCCAGTACATTTTAAGTGGCTGCTGACTTTGTGAGGTCTGTAAAATTGGGTTTTAGGAGCCCAACACAAAATACATGAGCCCTAATGCCTTCTTTCAGACAAAACTGACTTCCACTTTCTTAAAAAAATCTTGGGTCAAAATAGCATTATTAGACTGAGATAAGCACTTTGGTGACATTTTCCTGTAACTTGTTCCCAGTACATTCTAAGTGGCTGCTGACTTTGTGAGGTCTCTAAAAGTGGGTTTTAGGAGCCCAACACAAAATACATGAGCCCCAATGCCTTCCTTCATACAAAACTGACACCCACTTTCCTTAAAAAATCGTGGCTCAAAATGGCATTTTTGGGCTGAGATAAGCACTTTGGTGACATTTTCCTGTAACTTGTTCCCAGTACATTCTAAGTGGCTGCTGACTTTGTGAGGTCTCTAAAAGTGGGTTTTAGGAGCCCAACACAAAATACATGAGCCCTAATGCCTTCTTTCAGACAAAACTGACTTCCACTTTCTTAAAAAAATCTTGGGTCAAAATAGCATTATTAGACTGAGATAAGCACTTTGGTGACATTTTCCTGTAACTTGTTCCCAGTACATTCTAAGTGGCTGCTGACTTTGTGAGGTCTCTAAAAGTGGGTTTTAGGAGCCCAACACAAAATACATGAGCCCCAATGCCTTCCTTCATACAAAACTGACACCCACTTTCCTTAAAAAATCGTGGCTCAAAATGGCATTTTTGGGCTGAGATAAGCACTTTGGTGACATTTTCCTGTAACTTGTTCCCAGTACATTCTAAGTGGCTGCTGACTTTGTGAGGTCTCTAAAAGTGGGTTTTAGGAGCCCAACACAAAATACATGAGCCCTAATGCCTTCTTTCAGACAAAACTGACTTCCACTTTCTTAAAAAAATCTTGGGTCAAAATAGCATTATTAGACTGAGATAAGCACTTTGGTGACATTTTCCTGTAACTTGTTCCCAGTACATTCTAAGTGGCTGCTGACTTTGTGAGGTCTCTAAAAGTGGGTTTTAGGAGCCCAACACAAAATACATGAGCCCCAATGCCTTCCTTCATACAAAACTGACACCCACTTTCCTTAAAAAATCGTGGCTCAAAATGGCATTTTTGGGCTGAGATAAGCACTTTGGTGACATTTTCCTGTAACTTGTTCCCAGTACATTCTAAGTGGCTGCTGACTTTGTGAGGTCTCTAAAAGTGGGTTTTAGGAGCCCAACACAAAATACATGAGCCCTAATGCCTTCTTTCAGACAAAACTGACTTCCACTTTCTTAAAAAAATCTTGGGTCAAAATAGCATTATTAGACTGAGATAAGCACTTTGGTGACATTTTCCTGTAACTTGTTCCCAGTACATTCTAAGTGGCTGCTGACTTTGTGAGGTCTCTAAAAGTGGGTTTTAGGAGCCCAACACAAAATACATGAGCCCCAATGCCTTCCTTCATACAAAACTGACACCCACTTTCCTTAAAAAATCGTGGCTCAAAATGGCATTTTTGGGCTGAGATAAGCACTTTGGTGACATTTTCCTGTAACTTGTTCCCAGTACATTCTAAGTGGCTGCTGACTTTGTGAGGTCTCTAAAAGTGGGTTTTAGGAGCCCAACACAAAATACATGAGCCCTAATGCCTTCTTTCAGACAAAACTGACTTCCACTTTCTTAAAAAAATCTTGGGTCAAAATAGCATTATTAGACTGAGATAAGCACTTTGGTGACATTTTCCTGTAACTTGTTCCCAGTACATTCTAAGTGGCTGCTGACTTTGTGAGGTCTCTAAAAGTGGGTTTTAGGAGCCCAACACAAAATACATGAGCCCCAATGCCTTCCTTCATACAAAACTGACACCCACTTTCCTTAAAAAATCGTGGCTCAAAATGGCATTTTTGGGCTGAGATAAGCACTTTGGTGACATTTTCCTGTAACTTGTTCCCAGTACATTCTAAGTGGCTGCTGACTTTGTGAGGTCTCTAAAAGTGGGTTTTAGGAGCCCAACACAAAATACATGAGCCCTAATGCCTTCTTTCAGACAAAACTGACTTCCACTTTCTTAAAAAAATCTTGGGTCAAAATAGCATTATTAGACTGAGATAAGCACTTTGGTGACATTTTCCTGTAACTTGTTCCCAGTACATTCTAAGTGGCTGCTGACTTTGTGAGGTCTCTAAAAGTGGGTTTTAGGAGCCCAACACAAAATACATGAGCCCCAATGCCTTCCTTCATACAAAACTGACACCCACTTTCCTTAAAAAATCGTGGCTCAAAATGGCATTTTTGGGCTGAGATAAGCACTTTGGTGACATTTTCCTGTAACTTGTTCCCAGTACATTCTAAGTGGCTGCTGACTTTGTGAGGTCTCTAAAAGTGGGTTTTAGGAGCCCAACACAAAATACATGAGCCCTAATGCCTTCTTTCAGACAAAACTGACTTCCACTTTCTTAAAAAAATCTTGGGTCAAAATAGCATTATTAGACTGAGATAAGCACTTTGGTGACATTTTCCTGTAACTTGTTCCCAGTACATTCTAAGTGGCTGCTGACATTTTTGAGGTCTCTAAAAGTGGGTTTTAGGAGCCCAACACAAAATACATGAGCCCCAATGCCTTCCTTCATACAAAACTGACACCCACTTTCCTTAAAAAATCGTGGCTCAAAATGGCATTTTTGGGCTGAGATAAGCACTTTGGTGACATTTTCCTGTAACTTGTTCCCAGTACATTCTAAGTGGCTGCTGACTTTGTGAGGTCTCTAAAAGTGGGTTTTAGGAGCCCAACACAAAATACATGAGCCCTAATGCCTTCTTTCAGACAAAACTGACTTCCACTTTCTTAAAAAAATCTTGGGTCAAAATAGCATTATTAGACTGAGATAAGCACTTTGGTGACATTTTCCTGTAACTTGTTCCCAGTACATTCTAAGTGGCTGCTGACTTTGTGAGGTCTCTAAAAGTGGGTTTTAGGAGCCCAACACAAAATACATGAGCCCCAATGCCTTCCTTCATACAAAACTGACACCCACTTTCCTTAAAAAATCGTGGCTCAAAATGGCATTTTTGGGCTGAGATAAGCACTTTGGTGACATTTTCCTGTAACTTGTTCCCAGTACATTCTAAGTGGCTGCTGACTTTGTGAGGTCTCTAAAAGTGGGTTTTAGGAGCCCAACACAAAATACATGAGCCCCAATGCCTTCCTTCATACAAAACTGACACCCACTTTCCTTAAAAAATCGTGGCTCAAAATGGCATTTTTGGGCTGAGATAAGCACTTTGGTGACATTTTCCTGTAACTTGTTCCCAGTACATTCTAAGTGGCTGCTGACTTTGTGAGGTCTCTAAAAGTGGGTTTTAGGAGCCCAACACAAAATACATGAGCCCTAATGCCTTCTTTCAGACAAACTGACTTCCACTTTCTTAAAAAAAATCTTGGGTCAAAATAGCATTATTAGACTGAGATAAGCACTTTGGTGACATTTTCCTGTAACTTGTTCCCAGTACATTCTAAGTGGCTGCTGACTTTGTGAGGTCTCTAAAAGTGGGTTTTAGGAGCCCAACACAAAATACATGAGCCCCAATGCCTTCCTTCATACAAAACTGACACCCACTTTCCTTAAAAAATCGTGGCTCAAAATGGCATTTTTGGGCTGAGATAAGCACTTTGTGACATTTTCCTGTAACTTGTTCCCAGTACATTCTAAGTGGCTGCTGACCTTTGTGAGGTCTCTAAAAGTGGGTTTTAGGAGCCCAACACAAAATACATGAGCCCCAATGCCTTCCTTCATACAAAACTGACACCCACTTTCCTTAAAAAATCGTGGCTCAAAATGGCATTTTTGGGCTGAGATAAGCACTTTGGTGACATTTTCCTGTAACTTGTTCCCAGTACATTCTAAGTGGCTGCTGACTTTGTGAGGTCTCTAAAAGTGGGGTTTTAGGAGCCCAACACAAAATACATGAGCCCTAATGCTTCTTTCAGACAAAACTGACTTCCACTTTCTTAAAAAAATCTTGGGTCAAAATAGCAATATTAGACTGAGATAAGCACTTTGGTGACATTTTCCTGTAACTTGTTCCCAGTACATTCTAAGTGGCTGCTGACTTTGTGAGGTCTCTAAAAGTGGGTTTTAGGAGCCCAACACAAAATACATGAGCCCCAATGCCTTCCTTCATACAAAACTGACACCCACTTTCCTTAAAAAATCGTGGCTCAAAATGGCATTTTTGGGCTGAGATAAGCACTTTGGTGACATTTTCCTGTAACTTGTTCCCAGTACATTCTAAGTGGCTGCTGACTTTGTGAGGTCTCTAAAAGTGGGTTTTTAGGAGCCCAACACAAAATACATGAGCCCCAATGCCTTCCTTCATACAAAACTGACACCCACTTTCCTTAAAAAATCGTGGCTCAAAATGGCATTTTTGGGGCTGAGATAAGCACTTTGGTGACATTTTCCTGTAACTTGTTCCCAGTACATTCTAAGTGGCTGCTGACTTTGTGAGGTCTCTAAAAGTGGGTTTTAGGAGCCCAACACAAAATACATGAGCCCTAATGCCTTCTTTCAGACAAAACTGACTTCCACTTTCTTAAAAAAATCTTGGGTCAAAATAGCATTATTAGACTGAGATAAGCACTTTGGTGACATTTTCCTGTAACTTGTTCCCAGTACATTCTAAGTGGCTGCTGACTTTGTGAGGTCTCTAAAAGTGGGTTTTAGGAGCCCAACACAAAATACATGAGCCCCAATGCCTTCCTTCATACAAAACTGACACCCACTTTCCTTAAAAATCGTGGCTCAAAATGGCATTTTTGGGCTGAGATAAGCACTTTGGTGACATTTTCCTGTAACTTGTTCCAGTACATTCTAAGTGGCTGCTGACTTTGTGAGGTCTCTAAAAGTGGGTTTTAGGAGCCCAACACAAAATACATGAGCCCTAATGCCTTCTTTCAGACAAAACTGACTTCCACTTTCTTAAAAAATCTTGGGTCAAAATAGCATTATTAGACTGAGATAAGCACTTTGGTGACATTTTCCTGTAACTTGTTCCCAGTACATTCTAAGTGGCTGCTGACTTTGTGAGGTCTCTAAAAGTGGGTTTTAGGAGCCCAACACAAATACATGAGCCCCAATGCCTTCCTTCATACAAAACTGACACCCACTTTCCTTAAAAAATCGTGGCTCAAAATGGCATTTTTGGGCTGAGATAAGCACTTTGGTGACATTTTCCTGTAACTTGTTCCCAGTACATTCTAAGTGGCTGCTGACTTTGTGAGGTCTCTAAAAGTGGGTTTTAGGAGCCCAACACAAAATACATGAGCCCTAATGCCTTCTTTCAGACAAAACTGACTTCCACTTTCTTAAAAAAATCTTGGGTCAAAATAGCATTATTAGACTGAGATAAGCACTTTGGTGACATTTTCCTGTAACTTGTTCCCAGTACATTCTAAGTGGCTGCTGACTTTGTGAGGTCTCTAAAAGTGGGTTTTAGGAGCCCAACACAAAATACATGAGCCCCAATGCCTTCCTTCATACAAAACTGACACCCACTTTCCTTAAAAAATCGTGGCTCAAAAATGGCATTTTTGGGCTGAGATAAGCACTTTGGTGACATTTTCCTGTAACTTGTTCCCAGTACATTCTAAGTGGCTGCTGACTTTGTGAGGTCTCTAAAAGTGGGTTTTAGGAGCCCAACACAAAATACATGAGCCCTAATGCCTTCTTTCAGACAAAACTGACTTCCACTTTCTTAAAAAATCTTGGGTCAAAATAGCATTATTAGACTGAGATAAGCACTTTGGTGACATTTTCCTGTAACTTGTTCCCAGTACATTCTAAGTGGCTGCTGACTTTGTGAGGTCTCTAAAAGTGGGTTTTAGGAGCCCAACACAAAATACATGAGCCCCAATGCCTTCCTTCATACAAAACTGACACCCACTTTCCTTAAAAAATCGTGGCTCAAAATGGCATTTTTGGGCTGAGATAAGCACTTTGGTGACATTTTCCTGTAACTTGTTCCCAGTACATTCTAAGTGGCTGCTGACTTTGTGAGGTCTCTAAAAGTGGGTTTTAGGAGCCCAACACAAAATACATGAGCCCTAATGCCTTCTTTCAGACAAAACTGACTTCCACTTTCTTAAAAAAATCTTGGGTCAAAATAGCATATTAGACTGAGATAAGCACTTTGGTGACATTTTCCTGTAACTTGTTCCCAGTACATTCTAAGTGGCTGCTGACTTTGTGAGGTCTCTAAAAGTGGGTTTTAGGAGCCCAACACAAAATACATGAGCCCCCAATGCCTTCCTTCATACAAAACTGACACCCACTTTCCTTAAAAAAATCGTGGCTCAAAATGGCATTTTTGGGCTGAGATAAGCACTTTGGTGACATTTTCCTGTAACTTGTTCCCAGTACATTCTAAGTGGCTGCTGACTTTGTGAGGTCTCTAAAAGTGGGTTTTAGGAGCCCAACACAAAATACATGAGCCCTAATGCCTTCTTTCAGACAAAACTGACTTCCACTTTCTTAAAAAAATCTTGGGTCAAAATAGCATTATTAGACTGAGATAAGCACTTTGGTGACATTTTCCTGTAACTTGTTCCCAGTACATTCTAAGTGGCTGCTGACTTTGTGAGGTCTCTAAAAGTGGGTTTTAGGAGCCCAACACAAAATACATGAGCCCCAATGCCTTCCTTCATACAAAACTGACACCCACTTTCCCTTAAAAAATCGTGGCTCAAAATGGCATTTTTGGGCTGAGATAAGCACTTTGGTGACATTTTCCTGTAACTTGTTCCCAGTACATTCTAAGTGGCTGCTGACTTTGTGAGGTCTCTAAAAGTGGGTTTTAGGAGCCCAACACAAAATACATGAGCCCCAATGCCTTCCTTCATACAAAACTGACACCCACTTTCCTTAAAAAATCGTGGCTCAAAATGGCATTTTTGGGCTGAGATAAGCACTTTGGTGACATTTTCCTGTAACTTGTTCCCAGTACATTCTAAGTGGCTGCTGACTTTGTGAGGTCTCTAAAAGTGGGTTTTAGGAGCCCAACACAAAATACATGAGCCCTAATGCCTTCTTTCAGACAAAACTGACTTCCACTTTCTTAAAAAAATCTTGGGTCAAAATAGCATTATTAGACTGAGATAAGCACTTTGGTGACATTTTCCTGTAACTTGTTCCCAGTACATTCTAAGTGGCTGCTGACTTTGTGAGGTCTCTAAAAGTGGGTTTTAGGAGCCCAACACAAAATACATGAGCCCCAATGCCTTCCTTCATACAAAACTGACACCCACTTTCCTTAAAAAATCGTGGCTCAAAATGGCATTTTTGGGCTGAGATAAGCACTTTGGTGACATTTTCCTGTAACTTGTTCCCAGTACATTCTAAGTGGCTGCTGACTTTGTGAGGTCTCTAAAAGTGGGTTTTAGGAGCCCAACACAAAATACATGAGCCCTAATGCCTTCTTTCAGACAAAACTGACTTCCACTTTCTTAAAAAAAATCTTGGGTCAAAATAGCATTATTAGACTGAGATAAGCACTTTGGTGACATTTTCCTGTAACTTGTTCCCAGTACATTCTAAGTGGCTGCTGACTTTGTGAGGTCTCTAAAAGTGGGTTTTAGGAGCCCAACACAAAATACATGAGCCCCAATGCCTTCCTTCATACAAAACTGACACCCACTTTCCTTAAAAAATCGTGGCTCAAAATGGCATTTTTGGGCTGAGATAAGCACTTTGGTGACATTTTCCTGTAACTTGTTCCCAGTACATTCTAAGTGGCTGCTGACTTTGTGAGGTCTCTAAAAGTGGGTTTTAGGAGCCCAACACAAAATACATGAGCCCTAATGCCTTCTTTCAGACAAAACTGACTTCCACTTTCTTAAAAAATCTTGGGTCAAAATAGCATTATTAGACTGAGATAAGCACTTTGGTGACATTTTCCTGTAACTTGTTCCCAGTACATTCTAAGTGGCTGCTGACTTTGTGAGGTCTCTAAAAGTGGGTTTTAGGAGCCCAACACAAAATACATGAGCCCCAATGCCTTCCTTCATACAAAACTGACACCCACTTTCCTTAAAAAATCGTGGCTCAAAATGGCATTTTTGGGCTGAGATAAGCACTTTGGTGACATTTTCCTGTAACTTGTTCCCAGTACATTCTAAGTGGCTGCTGACTTTGTGAGGTCTCTAAAAGTGGGTTTTAGGAGCCCAACACAAAATACATGAGCCCTAATGCCTTCTTTCAGACAAAACTGACTTCCACTTTCTTAAAAAAATCTTGGGTCAAAATAGCATTATTAGACTGAGATAAGCACTTGGTGACATTTTCCTGTAACTTGTTCCCAGTACATTCTAAGTGGCTGCTGACTTTGTGAGGTCTCTAAAAGTGGGTTTTAGGAGCCCAACACAAAATACATGAGCCCCAATGCCTTCCTTCATACAAAACTGACACCCACTTTCCTTAAAAAATCGTGGCTCAAAATGGCATTTTTGGGCTGAGATAAGCACTTTGGTGACATTTTCCTGTAACTTGTTCCCAGTACATTCTAAGTGGCTGCTGACTTTGTGAGGTCTCTAAAAGTGGGTTTTAGGAGCCCAACACAAAATACATGAGCCCTAATGCCTTCTTTCAGACAAACTGACTTCCACTTTCTTAAAAAAATCTTGGGTCAAAATAGCATTATTAGACTGAGATAAGCACTTTGGTGACATTTTCCTGTAACTTGTTCCCAGTACATTCTAAGTGGCTGCTGACTTTGTGAGGTCTCTAAAAGTGGGTTTTAGGAGCCCAACACAAAATACATGAGCCCCAATGCCTTCCTTCATACAAAACTGACACCCACTTTCCTTAAAAAATCGTGGCTCAAAATGGCATTTTTGGGCTGAGATAAGCACTTTGGTGACATTTTCCTGTAACTTGTTCCCAGTACATTCTAAGTGGCTGCTGACTTTGTGAGGTCTCTAAAAGTGGGTTTTAGGAGCCCAACACAAAATACATGAGCCCTAATGCCTTCTTTCAGACAAAACTGACTTCCACTTTCTTAAAAAAATCTTGGGTCAAAATAGCATTATTAGACTGAGATAAGCACTTTGGTGACATTTTCCTGTAACTTGTTCCCAGTACATTCTAAGTGGCTGCTGACTTTGTGAGGTCTCTAAAAGTGGGTTTTAGGAGCCCAACACAAAATACATGAGCCCCAATGCCTTCCTTCATACAAAACTGACACCCACTTTCCTTAAAAAATCGTGGCTCAAAATGGCATTTTTGGGCTGAGATAAGCACTTTGGTGACATTTTCCTGTAACTTGTTCCCAGTACATTCTAAGTGGCTGCTGACTTTGTGAGGTCTCTAAAAGTGGGTTTTAGGAGCCCAACACAAAATACATGAGCCCTAATGCCTTCTTTCAGACAAAACTGACTTCCACTTTCTTAAAAAAATCTTGGGTCAAAATAGCATTATTAGACTGAGATAAGCACTTTGGTGACATTTCCTGTAACTTGTTCCCAGTACATTCTAAGTGGCTGCTGACTTTGTGAGGTCTCTAAAAGTGGGTTTTAGGAGCCCAACACAAAATACATGAGCCCCAATGCCTTCCTTCATACAAAACTGACACCCACTTTCCTTAAAAAATCGTGGCTCAAAATGGCATTTTTGGGCTGAGATAAGCACTTTGGTGACATTTTTCCTGTAACTTGTTCCCAGTACATTCTAAGTGGCTGCTGACTTTGTGAGGTCTCTAAAAGTGGGTTTTAGGAGCCCAACACAAAATACATGAGCCCTAATGCCTTCTTTCAGACAAAACTGACTTCCACTTTCTTAAAAAAATCTTGGGTCAAAATAGCATTATTAGACTGAGATAAGCACTTTGGTGACATTTTCCTGTAACTTGTTCCCAGTACATTCTAAGTGGCTGCTGACTTTGTGAGGTCTCTAAAAGTGGGTTTTAGGAGCCCAACACAAATACATGAGCCCCAATGCCTTCCTTCATACAAAACTGACACCCACTTTCCTTAAAAAATCGTGGCTCAAAATGGCATTTTTGGGCTGAGATAAGCACTTTGGTGACATTTTCCTGTAACTTGTTCCCAGTACATTCTAAGTGGCTGCTGACTTTGTGAGGTCTCTAAAAGTGGGTTTTAGGAGCCCAACACAAAATACATGAGCCCTAATGCCTTCTTTCAGACAAAACTGACTTCCACTTTCTTAAAAAAATCTTGGGTCAAAATAGCATTATTAGACTGAGATAAGCACTTTGGTGACATTTTCCTGTAACTTGTTCCCAGTACATTCTAAGTGGCTGCTGACTTTGTGAGGTCTCTAAAAGTGGGTTTTAGGAGCCCAACACAAAATACATGAGCCCCAATGCCTTCCTTCATACAAAACTGACACCCACTTTCCTTAAAAAATCGTGGCTCAAAATGGCATTTTTGGGCTGAGATAAGCACTTTGGTGACATTTTCCTGTAACTTGTTCCCAGTACATTCTAAGTGGCTGCTGACTTTGTGAGGTCTCTAAAAGTGGGTTTTAGGAGCCCAACACAAAATACATGAGCCCTAATGCCTTCTTTCAGACAAAACTGACTTCCACTTTCTTAAAAAAATCTTGGGTCAAAATAGCATTATTAGACTGAGATAAGCACTTTGGTGACATTTTCCTGTAACTTGTTCCCAGTACATTCTAAGTGGCTGCTGACTTTGTGAGGTCTCTAAAAGTGGGTTTTAGGAGCCCAACACAAAATACATGAGCCCCAATGCCTTCCTTCATACAAAACTGACACCCACTTTCCTTAAAAAATCGTGGCTCAAAATGGCATTTTTGGGCTGAGATAAGCACTTTGGTGACATTTTCCTGTAACTTGTTCCCAGTACATTCTAAGTGGCTGCTGACTTTGTGAGGTCTCTAAAAGTGGGTTTTAGGAGCCCAACACAAAATACATGAGCCCTAATGCCTTCTTTCAGACAAAACTGACTTCCACTTTCTTAAAAAAATCTTGGGTCAAAATAGCATTATTAGACTGAGATAAGCACTTTGGTGACATTTTCCTGTAACTTGTTCCCAGTACATTCTAAGTGGCTGCTGACTTTGTGAGGTCTCTAAAAGTGGGTTTTAGGAGCCCAACACAAAATACATGAGCCCCAATGCCTTCCTTCATACAAAACTGACACCCACTTTCCTTAAAAAATCGTGGCTCAAAATGGCATTTTTGGGCTGAGATAAGCACTTTGGTGACATTTTCCTGTAACTTGTTCCCAGTACATTCTAAGTGGCTGCTGACTTTGTGAGGTCTCTAAAAGTGGGTTTTAGGAGCCCAACACAAAATACATGAGCCCTAATGCCTTCTTTCAGACAAAACTGACTTCCACTTTCTTAAAAAAATCTTGGGTCAAAATAGCATTATTAGACTGAGATAAGCACTTTGGTGACATTTTCCTGTAACTTGTTCCCAGTACATTCTAAGTGGCTGCTGACTTTGTGAGGTCTCTAAAAGTGGGTTTTAGGAGCCCAACACAAAATACATGAGCCCCAATGCCTTCCTTCATACAAAACTGACACCCACTTTCCTTAAAAAATCGTGGCTCAAAATGGCATTTTTGGGCTGAGATAAGCACTTTGGTGACATTTTCCTGTAACTTGTTCCCAGTACATTCTAAGTGGCTGCTGACTTTGTGAGGTCTCTAAAAGTGGGTTTTAGGAGCCCAACACAAAATACATGAGCCCTAATGCCTTCTTTCAGACAAAACTGACTTCCACTTTCTTAAAAAAATCTTGGGTCAAAATAGCATTATTAGACTGAGATAAGCACTTTGGTGACATTTTCCTGTAACTTGTTCCCAGTACATTCTAAGTGGCTGCTGACTTTGTGAGGTCTCTAAAAGTGGGTTTTAGGAGCCCAACACAAAATACATGAGCCCCAATGCCTTCCTTCATACAAAACTGACACCCACTTTCCTTAAAAAATCGTGGCTCAAAATGGCATTTTTGGGCTGAGATAAGCACTTTGGTGACATTTTCCTGTAACTTGTTCCCAGTACATTCTAAGTGGCTGCTGACTTTGTGAGGTCTCTAAAAGTGGGTTTTAGGAGCCCAACACAAAATACATGAGCCCTAATGCCTTCTTTCAGACAAAACTGACTTCCACTTTCTTAAAAAAATCTTGGGTCAAAATAGCATTATTAGACTGAGATAAGCACTTTGGTGACATTTTCCTGTAACTTGTTCCCAGTACATTCTAAGTGGCTGCTGACTTTGTGAGGTCTCTAAAAGTGGGTTTTAGGAGCCCAACACAAAATACATGAGCCCCAATGCCTTCCTTCATACAAAACTGACACCCACTTTCCTTAAAAAATCGTGGCTCAAAATGGCATTTTTGGGCTGAGATAAGCACTTTGGTGACATTTTCCTGTAACTTGTTCCCAGTACATTCTAAGTGGCTGCTGACTTTGTGAGGTCTCTAAAAGTGGGTTTTAGGAGCCCAACACAAAATACATGAGCCCCAATGCCTTCCTTCATACAAAACTGACACCCACTTTCCTTAAAAAATCGTGGCTCAAAATGGCATTTTTGGGCTGAGATAAGCACTTTGGTGACATTTTCCTGTAACTTGTTCCCAGTACATTCTAAGTGGCTGCTGACTTTGTGAGGTCTCTAAAAGTGGGTTTTAGGAGCCCAACACAAAATACATGAGCCCTAATGCCTTCTTTCAGACAAAACTGACTTCCACTTTCTTAAAAAAATCTTGGGTCAAAATAGCATTATTAGACTGAGATAAGCACTTTGGTGACATTTTCCTGTAACTTGTTCCCAGTACATTCTAAGTGGCTGCTGACTTTGTGAGGTCTCTAAAAGTGGGTTTTAGGAGCCCAACACAAAATACATGAGCCCTAATGCCTTCTTTCAGACAAAACTGACTTCCACTTTCTTAAAAAAATCTTGGGTCAAAATAGCATTATTAGACTGAGATAAGCACTTTGGTGACATTTTCCTGTAACTTGTTCCCAGTACATTCTAAGTGGCTGCTGACTTTGTGAGGTCTCTAAAAGTGGGTTTTAGGAGCCCAACACAAAATACATGAGCCCCAATGCCTTCCTTCATACAAAACTGACACCCACTTTCCTTAAAAAATCGTGGCTCAAAATGGCATTTTTGGGCTGAGATAAGCACTTTGGTGACATTTTCCTGTAACTTGTTCCCAGTACATTCTAAGTGGCTGCTGACTTTGTGAGGTCTCTAAAAGTGGGTTTTAGGAGCCCAACACAAAATACATGAGCCCCAATGCCTTCCTTCATACAAAACTGACACCCACTTTCCTTAAAAAATCGTGGCTCAAAATGGCATTTTTGGGCTGAGATAAGCACTTTGGTGACATTTTCCTGTAACTTGTTCCCAGTACATTCTAAGTGGCTGCTGACTTTGTGAGGTCTCTAAAAGTGGGTTTTAGGAGCCCAACACAAAATACATGAGCCCTAATGCCTTCTTTCAGACAAAACTGACTTCCACTTTCTTAAAAAAATCTTGGGTCAAAATAGCATTATTAGACTGAGATAAGCACTTTGGTGACATTTTCCTGTAACTTGTTCCCAGTACATTCTAAGTGGCTGCTGACTTTGTGAGGTCTCTAAAAGTGGGTTTTAGGAGCCCAACACAAAATACATGAGCCCCAATGCCTTCCTTCATACAAAACTGACACCCACTTTCCTTAAAAAATCGTGGCTCAAAATGGCATTTTTGGGCTGAGATAAGCACTTTGGTGACATTTTCCTGTAACTTGTTCCCAGTACATTCTAAGTGGCTGCTGACTTTGTGAGGTCTCTAAAAGTGGGTTTTAGGAGCCCAACACAAAATACATGAGCCCTAATGCCTTCTTTCAGACAAAACTGACTTCCACTTTCTTAAAAAAATCTTGGGTCAAAATAGCATTATTAGACTGAGATAAGCACTTTGGTGACATTTTCCTGTAACTTGTTCCCAGTACATTCTAAGTGGCTGCTGACTTTGTGAGGTCTCTAAAAGTGGGTTTTAGGAGCCCAACACAAAATACATGAGCCCCAATGCCTTCCTTCATACAAAACTGACACCCACTTTCCTTAAAAAATCGTGGCTCAAAATGGCATTTTTGGGCTGAGATAAGCACTTTGGTGACATTTTCCTGTAACTTGTTCCCAGTACATTCTAAGTGGCTGCTGACTTTGTGAGGTCTCTAAAAGTGGGTTTTAGGAGCCCAACACAAAATACATGAGCCCTAATGCCTTCCTTCATACAAAACTGACACCCACTTTCCTTAAAAAATCGTGGCTCAAAATGGCATTTTTGGGCTGAGATAAGCACTTTGGTGACATTTTCCTGTAACTTGTTCCCAGTACATTCTAAGTGGCTGCTGACTTTGTGAGGTCTCTAAAAGTGGGTTTTAGGAGCCCAACACAAAATACATGAGCCCTAATGCCTTCTTTCAGACAAAACTGACTTCCACTTTCTTAAAAAAATCTTGGGTCAAAATAGCATTATTAGACTGAGATAAGCACTTTGGTGACATTTTCCTGTAACTTGTTCCCAGTACATTCTAAGTGGCTGCTGACTTTGTGAGGTCTCTAAAAGTGGGTTTTAGGAGCCCAACACAAAATACATGAGCCCCAATGCCTTCCTTCATACAAAACTGACACCCACTTTCCTTAAAAAATCGTGGCTCAAAATGGCATTTTTGGGCTGAGATAAGCACTTTGGTGACATTTTCCTGTAACTTGTTCCCAGTACATTCTAAGTGGCTGCTGACTTTGTGAGGTCTCTAAAGTGGGTTTTAGGAGCCCAACACAAAATACATGAGCCCCAATGCCTTCCTTCATACAAAACTGACACCCACTTTCCTTAAAAAATCGTGGCTCAAAATGGCATTTTTGGGCTGAGATAAGCACTTTGGTGACATTTTCCTGTAACTTGTTCCCAGTACATTCTAAGTGGCTGCTGACTTTGTGAGGTCTCTAAAAGTGGGTTTTAGGAGCCCAACACAAAATACATGAGCCCTAATGCCTTCTTTCAGACAAAACTGACTTCCACTTTCTTAAAAAATCTTGGGTCAAAATAGCATTATTAGACTGAGATAAGCACTTTGGTGACATTTTCCTGTAACTTGTTCCCAGTACATTCTAAGTGGCTGCTGACTTTGTGAGGTCTCTAAAAGTGGGTTTTAGGAGCCCAACACAAAATACATGAGCCCCAATGCCTTCCTTCATACAAAACTGACACCCACTTTCCTTAAAAAATCGTGGCTCAAAATGGCATTTTTGGGCTGAGATAAGCACTTTGGTGACATTTTCCTGTAACTTGTTCCCAGTACATTCTAAGTGGCTGCTGACTTTGTGAGGTCTCTAAAAGTGGGTTTTAGGAGCCCAACACAAAATACATGAGCCCTAATGCCTTCTTTCAGACAAAACTGACTTCCACTTTCTTAAAAAATCTTGGGTCAAAATAGCATTATTAGACTGAGATAAGCACTTTGGTGACATTTTCCTGTAACTTGTTCCCAGTACATTCTAAGTGGCTGCTGACTTTGTGAGGTCTCTAAAAGTGGGTTTTAGGAGCCCAACACAAAATACATGAGCCCCAATGCCTTCCTTCATACAAAACTGACACCCACTTTCCTTAAAAAATCGTGGCTCAAAATGGCATTTTTGGGCTGAGATAAGCACTTTGGTGACATTTTCCTGTAACTTGTTCCCAGTACATTCTAAGTGGCTGCTGACTTTGTGAGGTCTCTAAAAGTGGGTTTTAGGAGCCCAACACAAAATACATGAGCCCTAATGCCTTCCTTCATACAAAACTGACACCCACTTTCCTTAAAAAATCGTGGCTCAAAATGGCATTTTTGGGCTGAGATAAGCACTTTGGTGACATTTTCCTGTAACTTGTTCCCAGTACATTCTAAGTGGCTGCTGACTTTGTGAGGTCTCTAAAAGTGGGTTTTAGGAGCCCAACACAAAATACATGAGCCCTAATGCCTTCTTTCAGACAAAACTGACTTCCACTTTCTTAAAAAAATCTTGGGTCAAAATAGCATTATTAGACTGAGATAAGCACTTTGGTGACATTTTCCTGTAACTTGTTCCCAGTACATTCTAAGTGGCTGCTGACTTTGTGAGGTCTCTAAAAGTGGGTTTTAGGAGCCCAACACAAAATACATGAGCCCCAATGCCTTCCTTCATACAAAACTGACACCCACTTTCCTTAAAAAATCGTGGCTCAAAATGGCATTTTTGGGCTGAGATAAGCACTTTGGTGACATTTTCCTGTAACTTGTTCCCAGTACATTCTAAGTGGCTGCTGACTTTGTGAGGTCTCTAAAAGTGGGTTTTAGGAGCCCAACACAAAATACATGAGCCCTAATGCCTTCTTTCAGACAAAACTGACTTCCACTTTCTTAAAAAAATCTTGTGTCAAAATAGCATTATTAGACTGAGATAAGCACTTTGGTGACATTTTCCTGTAACTTGTTCCCAGTACATTCTAAGTGGCTGCTGACTTTGTGAGGTCTCTAAAAGTGGGTTTTAGGAGCCCAACACAAAATACATGAGCCCCAATGCCTTCCTTCATACAAAACTGACACCCACTTTCCTTAAAAAATCGTGGCTCAAAATGGCATTTTTGGGCTGAGATAAGCACTTTGGTGACATTTTCCTGTAACTTGTTCCCAGTACATTCTAAGTGGCTGCTGACTTTGTGAGGTCTCTAAAAGTGGGTTTTAGGAGCCCAACACAAAATACATGAGCCCTAATGCCTTCTTTCAGACAAAACTGACTTCCACTTTCTTAAAAAAATCTTGGGTCAAAATAGCATTATTAGACTGAGATAAGCACTTTGGTGACATTTTCCTGTAACTTGTTCCCAGTACATTCTAAGTGGCTGCTGACTTTGTGAGGTCTCTAAAAGTGGGTTTTAGGAGCCCAACACAAAATACATGAGCCCCAATGCCTTCCTTCATACAAAACTGACACCCACTTTCCTTAAAAAATCGTGGCTCAAAATGGCATTTTTGGGCTGAGATAAGCACTTTGGTGACATTTTCCTGTAACTTGTTCCCAGTACATTCTAAGTGGCTGCTGACTTTGTGAGGTCTCTAAAAGTGGGTTTTAGGAGCCCAACACAAAATACATGAGCCCTAATGCCTTCTTTCAGACAAAACTGACTTCCACTTTCTTAAAAAAATCTTGGGTCAAAATAGCATTATTAGACTGAGATAAGCACTTTGGTGACATTTTCCTGTAACTTGTTCCCAGTACATTCTAAGTGGCTGCTGACTTTGTGAGGTCTCTAAAAGTGGGTTTTAGGAGCCCAACACAAAATACATGAGCCCCAATGCCTTCCTTCATACAAAACTGACACCCACTTTCCTTAAAAAATCGTGGCTCAAAATGGCATTTTTGGGCTGAGATAAGCACTTTGGTGACATTTTCCTGTAACTTGTTCCCAGTACATTCTAAGTGGCTGCTGACTTTGTGAGGTCTCTAAAAGTGGGTTTTAGGAGCCCAACACAAAATACATGAGCCCTAATGCCTTCTTTCAGACAAAACTGACTTCCACTTTCTTAAAAAAATCTTGGGTCAAAATAGCATTATTAGACTGAGATAAGCACTTTGGTGACATTTTCCTGTAACTTGTTCCCAGTACATTCTAAGTGGCTGCTGACTTTGTGAGGTCTCTAAAAGTGGGTTTTAGGAGCCCAACACAAAATACATGAGCCCCAATGCCTTCCTTCATACAAAACTGACACCCACTTTCCTTAAAAAATCGTGGCTCAAAATGGCATTTTTGGGCTGAGATAAGCACTTTGGTGACATTTTCCTGTAACTTGTTCCCAGTACATTCTAAGTGGCTGCTGACTTTGTGAGGTCTCTAAAAGTGGGTTTTAGGAGCCCAACACAAAATACATGAGCCCTAATGCCTTCTTTCAGACAAAACTGACTTCCACTTTCTTAAAAAAATCTTGGGTCAAAATAGCATTATTAGACTGAGATAAGCACTTTGGTGACATTTTCCTGTAACTTGTTCCCAGTACATTCTAAGTGGCTGCTGACTTTGTGAGGTCTCTAAAAGTGGGTTTTAGGAGCCCAACACAAAATACATGAGCCCCAATGCCTTCCTTCATACAAAACTGACACCCACTTTCCTTAAAAAATCGTGGCTCAAAATGGCATTTTTGGGCTGAGATAAGCACTTTGGTGACATTTTCCTGTAACTTGTTCCCAGTACATTCTAAGTGGCTGCTGACTTTGTGAGGTCTCTAAAAGTGGGTTTTAGGAGCCCAACACAAAATACATGAGCCCTAATGCCTTCTTTCAGACAAAACTGACTTCCACTTTCTTAAAAAAATCTTGGGTCAAAATAGCATTATTAGACTGAGATAAGCACTTTGGTGACATTTTCCTGTAACTTGTTCCCAGTACATTCTAAGTGGCTGCTGACTTTGTGAGGTCTCTAAAAGTGGGTTTTAGGAGCCCAACACAAAATACATGAGCCCCAATGCCTTCCTTCATACAAAACTGACACCCACTTTCCTTAAAAAATCTTGTGTCAAAATAGCATTATTAGACTGAGATAAGCACTTTGGTGACATTTTCCTGTAACTTGTTCCCAGTACATTCTAAGTGGCTGCTGACTTTGTGAGGTCTCTAAAAGTGGGTTTTAGGAGCCCAACACAAAATACATGAGCCCCAATGCCTTCCTTCATACAAAACTGACACCCACTTTCCTTAAAAAATCGTGGCTCAAAATGGCATTTTTGGGCTGAGATAAGCACTTTGGTGACATTTTCCTGTAACTTGTTCCCAGTACATTCTAAGTGGCTGCTGACTTTGTGAGGTCTCTAAAAGTGGGTTTTAGGAGCCCAACACAAAATACATGAGCCCTAATGCCTTCTTTCAGACAAAACTGACTTCCACTTTCTTAAAAAAATCTTGGGTCAAAATAGCATTATTAGACTGAGATAAGCACTTTGGTGACATTTTCCTGTAACTTGTTCCCAGTACATTCTAAGTGGCTGCTGACTTTGTGAGGTCTCTAAAAGTGGGTTTTAGGAGCCCAACACAAAATACATGAGCCCCAATGCCTTCCTTCATACAAAACTGACACCCACTTTCCTTAAAAAATCGTGGCTCAAAATGGCATTTTTGGGCTGAGATAAGCACTTTGGTGACATTTTCCTGTAACTTGTTCCCAGTACATTCTAAGTGGCTGCTGACTTTGTGAGGTCTCTAAAAGTGGGTTTTAGGAGCCCAACACAAAATACATGAGCCCTAATGCCTTCTTTCAGACAAAACTGACTTCCACTTTCTTAAAAAAATCTTGGGTCAAAATAGCATTATTAGACTGAGATAAGCACTTTGGTGACATTTTCCTGTAACTTGTTCCCAGTACATTCTAAGTGGCTGCTGACTTTGTGAGGTCTCTAAAAGTGGGTTTTAGGAGCCCAACACAAAATACATGAGCCCCAATGCCTTCCTTCATACAAAACTGACACCCACTTTCCTTAAAAAATCGTGGCTCAAAATGGCATTTTTGGGCTGAGATAAGCACTTTGGTGACATTTTCCTGTAACTTGTTCCCAGTACATTCTAAGTGGCTGCTGACTTTGTGAGGTCTCTAAAAGTGGGTTTTAGGAGCCCAACACAAAATACATGAGCCCTAATGCCTTCTTTCAGACAAAACTGACTTCCACTTTCTTAAAAAAATCTTGGGTCAAAATAGCATTATTAGACTGAGATAAGCACTTTGGTGACATTTTCCTGTAACTTGTTCCCAGTACATTCTAAGTGGCTGCTGACTTTGTGAGGTCTCTAAAAGTGGGTTTTAGGAGCCCAACACAAAATACATGAGCCCCAATGCCTTCCTTCATACAAAACTGACACCCACTTTCCTTAAAAAATCGTGGCTCAAAATGGCATTTTTGGGCTGAGATAAGCACTTTGGTGACATTTTCCTGTAACTTGTTCCAGTACATTCTAAGTGGCTGCTGACTTTGTGAGGTCTCTAAAAGTGGGTTTTAGGAGCCCAACACAAAATACATGAGCCCTAATGCCTTCTTTCAGACAAAACTGACTTCCACTTTCTTAAAAAAATCTTGGGTCAAAATAGCATTATTAGACTGAGATAAGCACTTTGGTGACATTTTCCTGTAACTTGTTCCCAGTACATTCTAAGTGGCTGCTGACTTTGTGAGGTCTCTAAGTGGGTTTTAGGAGCCCAACACAAAATACATGAGCCCCAATGCCTTCCCTTCATACAAAACTGACACCCACTTTCCTTAAAAAATCGTGGCTCAAAATGGCATTTTTGGGCTGAGATAAGCACTTTGGTGACATTTTCCTGTAACTTGTTCCCAGTACATTCTAAGTGGCTGCTGACTTTGTGAGGTCTCTAAAAGTGGGTTTTAGGAGCCCAACACAAAATACATGAGCCCTAATGCCTTCTTTCAGACAAAACTGACTTCCACTTTCTTAAAAAAATCTTGGGTCAAAATAGGCATTATTAGACTGAGATAAGCACTTTGGTGACATTTTCCTGTAACTTGTTCCCAGTACATTCTAAGTGGCTGCTGACTTTGTGAGGTCTCTAAAAGTGGGTTTTAGGAAGCCAACACAAAATACATGAGCCCCAATGCCTTCCTTCATACAAAACTGACACCCACTTTCCTTAAAAAAATCTTGTGTCAAAATAGCATTATTAGACTGAGATAAGCACTTTGGTGACATTTTCCTGTAACTTGTTCCCAGTACATTCTAAGTGGCTGCTGACTTTGTGAGGTCTCTAAAAGTGGGTTTTAGGAGCCCAACACAAAAATACATGAGCCCCAATGCCTTCCTTCATACAAAACTGACACCCACTTTCCTTAAAAAATCGTGGCTCAAAATGGCATTTTTGGCTGAGATAAACTTTGGTGACATTTTCCTGTAACTTGTTCCCAGTACATTCTAAGTGGCTGCTGACTTTGTGAGGTCTCTAAAAGTGGGTTTTAGGAGCCCAACACAAAATACATGAGCCCTAATGCCTTCTTTCAGACAAAACTGACTTCCACTTTCTTAAAAAAATCTTGGGTCAAAATAGCATTATTAGACTGAGATAAGCACTTTGGTGACATTTTCCTGTAACTTGTTTCCAGTACATTCTAAGTGGCTGCTGACTTTGTGAGGTCTCTAAAAGTGGGTTTTAGGAGCCCAACACAAAATACATGAGCCCCAATGCCTTCCTTCATACAAAACTGACACCCACTTTCCTTAAAAAATCGTGGCTCAAAATGGCATTTTTGGGCTGAGATAAGCACTTTGGTGACATTTTCCTGTAACTTGTTCCCAGTACATTCTAAGTGGCTGCTGACTTTGTGAGGTCTCTAAAAGTGGGTTTTAGGAGCCCAACACAAAATACATGAGCCCTAATGCCTTCTTTCAGACAAAACTGACTTCCACTTTCTTAAAAAAATCTTGGGTCAAAATAGCATTATTAGACTGAGATAAGCACTTTGGTGACATTTTCCTGTAACTTGTTCCCAGTACATTCTAAGTGGCTGCTGACTTTGTGAGGTCTCTAAAAGTGGGTTTTAGGAGCCCAACACAAAATACATGAGCCCCAATGCCTTCCTTCATACAAAACTGACACCCACTTTCCTTAAAAAATCGTGGCTCAAAATGGCATTTTTGGGCTGAGATAAGCACTTTGGTGACATTTTCCTGTAACTTGTTCCCAGTACATTCTAAGTGGCTGCTGACTTTGTGAGGTCTCTAAAAGTGGGTTTTAGGAGCCCAACACAAAATACATGAGCCCCAATGCCTTCCTTCATACAAAACTGACACCCACTTTCCTTAAAAAATCGTGGCTCAAAATGGCATTTTTGGGCTGAGATAAGCACTTTGGTGACATTTTCCTGTAACTTGTTCCCAGTACATTCTAAGTGGCTGCTGACTTTGTGAGGTCTCTAAAAGTGGGTTTTAGGAGCCCAACACAAAATACATGAGCCCTAATGCCTTCTTTCAGGCAAAACTGACTTCCACTTTCTTAAAAAAATCTTGGGTCAAAATAGCATTATTAGACTGAGATAAGCACTTTGGTGACATTTTCCTGTAACTTGTTCCCAGTACATTCTAAGTGGCTGCTGACTTTGTGAGGTCTCTAAAAGTGGGTTTTAGGAGCCCAACACAAAATACATGAGCCCCAATGCCTTCCTTCATACAAAACTGACACCCACTTTCCTTAAAAAATCGTGGCTCAAAATGGCATTTTTGGGCTGAGATAAGCACTTTGGTGACATTTTCCTGTAACTTGTTCCCAGTACATTCTAAGTGGCTGCTGACTTTGTGAGGTCTCTAAAAGTGGGTTTTAGGAGCCCAACACAAAATACATGAGCCCTAATGCCTTCCTTCAGACAGAACTGACACCCACTTTCTTTAAAAAATCGTGGTTCAAAATAGCATTTTTGGGCTGAGATAAGCACTTTGGTGACATTTTCCTGTAACTTGTTCCCAGTACATTTTAAGTGGCTGCTGACTTTGTGAGGTCTGTAAAATTGGGTTTTAGGAGCCCAACACAAAATACATGAGCCCTAATGCCTTCTTTCAGACAAAACTGACTTCCACTTTCTTAAAAAAATCTTGGGTCAAAATAGCATTATTAGACTGAGATAAGCACTTTGGTGACATTTTCCTGTAACTTGTTCCCAGTACATTCTAAGTGGCTGCTGACTTTGTGAGGTCTCTAAAAGTGGGTTTTAGGAGCCCAACACAAAATACATGAGCCCCAATGCCTTCCTTCATACAAAACTGACACCCACTTTCCTTAAAAAATCGTGGCTCAAAATGGCATTTTTGGGCTGAGATAAGCACTTTGGTGACATTTTCCTGTAACTTGTTCCCAGTACATTCTAAGTGGCTGCTGACTTTGTGAGGTCTCTAAAAGTGGGTTTTAGGAGCCCAACACAAAATACATGAGCCCTAATGCCTTCTTTCAGACAAAACTGACTTCCACTTTCTTAAAAAAATCTTGGGTCAAAATAGCATTATTAGACTGAGATAAGCACTTTGGTGACATTTTCCTGTAACTTGTTCCCAGTACATTCTAAGTGGCTGCTGACTTTGTGAGGTCTCTAAAAGTGGGTTTTAGGAGCCCAACACAAAATACATGAGCCCCAATGCCTTCCTTCATACAAAACTGACACCCACTTTCCTTAAAAAATCGTGGCTCAAAATGGCATTTTTGGGCTGAGATAAGCACTTTGGTGACATTTTCCTGTAACTTGTTCCCAGTACATTCTAAGTGGCTGCTGACTTTGTGAGGTCTCTAAAAGTGGGTTTTAGGAGCCCAACACAAAATACATGAGCCCTAATGCCTTCTTTCAGACAAAACTGACTTCCACTTTCTTAAAAAAATCTTGGGTCAAAATAGCATTATTAGACTGAGATAAGCACTTTGGTGACATTTTCCTGTAACTTGTTCCCAGTACATTCTAAGTGGCTGCTGACTTTGTGAGGTCTCTAAAAGTGGGTTTTAGGAGCCCAACACAAAATACATGAGCCCCAATGCCTTCCTTCATACAAAACTGACACCCACTTTCCTTAAAAAATCGTGGCTCAAAATGGCATTTTTGGGCTGAGATAAGCACTTTGGTGACATTTTCCTGTAACTTGTTCCCAGTACATTCGAAGTGGCTGCTGACTTTGTGAGGTCTCTAAAAGTGGGTTTTAGGAGCCCAACACAAAATACATGAGCCCCAATGCCTTCCTTCATACAAAACTGACACCCACTTTCCTTAAAAAATCGTGGCTCAAAATGGCATTTTTGGGCTGAGATAAGCACTTTGGTGACATTTTCCTGTAACTTGTTCCCAGTACATTCTAAGTGGCTGCTGACTTTGTGAGGTCTCTAAAAGTGGGTTTTAGGAGCCCAACACAAAATACATGAGCCCTAATGCCTTCTTTCAGACAAAACTGACTTCCACTTTCTTAAAAAAATCTTGGGTCAAAATAGCATTATTAGACTGAGATAAGCACTTTGGTGACATTTTCCTGTAACTTGTTCCCAGTACATTCTAAGTGGCTGCTGACTTTGTGAGGTCTCTAAAAGTGGGTTTTAGGAGCCCAACACAAAATACATGAGCCCCAATGCCTTCCTTCATACAAAACTGACACCCACTTTCCTTAAAAAATCGTGGCTCAAAATGGCATTTTTGGGCTGAGATAAGCACTTTGGTGACATTTTCCTGTAACTTGTTCCCAGTACATTCTAAGTGGCTGCTGACTTTGTGAGGTCTCTAAAAGTGGGTTTTAGGAGCCCAACACAAAATACATGAGCCCTAATGCCTTCCTTCAGACAGAACTGACACCCACTTTCTTTAAAAAATCGTGGTTCAAAATAGCATTTTTGGGCTGAGATAAGCACTTTGGTGACATTTTCCTGTAACTTGTTCCCAGTACATTTTAAGTGGCTGCTGACTTTGTGAGGTCTGTAAAATTGGGTTTTAGGAGCCCAACACAAAATACATGAGCCCTAATGCCTTCTTTCAGACAAAACTGACTTCCACTTTCTTAAAAAAATCTTGGGTCAAAATAGCATTATTAGACTGAGATAAGCACTTTGGTGACATTTTCCTGTAACTTGTTCCCAGTACATTCTAAGTGGCTGCTGACTTTGTGAGGTCTCTAAAAGTGGGTTTTAGGAGCCCAACACAAAATACATGAGCCCCAATGCCTTCCTTCATACAAAACTGACACCCACTTTCCTTAAAAAATCGTGGCTCAAAATGGCATTTTTGGGCTGAGATAAGCACTTTGGTGACATTTTCCTGTAACTTGTTCCCAGTACATTCTAAGTGGCTGCTGACTTTGTGAGGTCTCTAAAAGTGGGTTTTAGGAGCCCAACACAAAATACATGAGCCCCAATGCCTTCCTTCATACAAAACTGACACCCACTTTCCTTAAAAAATCGTGGCTCAAAATGGCATTTTTGGGCTGAGATAAGCACTTTGGTGACATTTTCCTGTAACTTGTTCCCAGTACATTCTAAGTGGCTGCTGACTTTGTGAGGTCTCTAAAAGTGGGTTTTAGGAGCCCAACACAAAATACATGAGCCCTAATGCCTTCTTTCAGACAAAACTGACTTCCACTTTCTTAAAAAAATCTTGGGTCAAAATAGCATTATTAGACTGAGATAAGCACTTTGGTGACATTTTCCTGTAACTTGTTCCCAGTACATTCTAAGTGGCTGCTGACTTTGTGAGGTCTCTAAAAGTGGGTTTTAGGAGCCCAACACAAAATACATGAGCCCCAATGCCTTCCTTCATACAAAACTGACACCCACTTTCCTTAAAAAATCGTGGCTCAAAATGGCATTTTTGGGCTGAGATAAGCACTTTGGTGACATTTTCCTGTAACTTGTTCCCAGTACATTCTAAGTGGCTGCTGACTTTGTGAGGTCTCTAAAAGTGGGTTTTAGGAGCCCAACACAAAATACATGAGCCCTAATGCCTTCTTTCAGACAAAACTGACTTCCACTTTCTTAAAAAAATCTTGGGTCAAAATAGCATTATTAGACTGAGATAAGCACTTTGGTGACATTTTCCTGTAACTTGTTCCCAGTACATTCTAAGTGGCTGCTGACTTTGTGAGGTCTCTAAAAGTGGGTTTTAGGAGCCCAACACAAAATACATGAGCCCCAATGCCTTCCTTCATACAAAACTGACACCCACTTTCCTTAAAAAATCGTGGCTCAAAATGGCATTTTTGGGCTGAGATAAGCACTTTGGTGACATTTTCCTGTAACTTGTTCCCAGTACATTCTAAGTGGCTGCTGACTTTGTGAGGTCTCTAAAAGTGGGTTTTAGGAGCCCAACACAAAATACATGAGCCCTAATGCCTTCTTTCAGACAAAACTGACTTCCACTTTCTTAAAAAAATCTTGGGTCAAAATAGCATTATTAGACTGAGATAAGCACTTTGGTGACATTTTCCTGTAACTTGTTCCCAGTACATTCTAAGTGGCTGCTGACTTTGTGAGGTCTCTAAAAGTGGGTTTTAGGAGCCCAACACAAAATACATGAGCCCCAATGCCTTCCTTCATACAAAACTGACACCCACTTTCCTTAAAAAATCGTGGCTCAAAATGGCATTTTTGGGCTGAGATAAGCACTTTGGTGACATTTTCCTGTAACTTGTTCCCAGTACATTCTAAGTGGCTGCTGACTTTGTGAGGTCTCTAAAAGTGGGTTTTAGGAGCCCAACACAAAATACATGAGCCCTAATGCCTTCTTTCAGACAAAACTGACTTCCACTTTCTTAAAAAAATCTTGGGTCAAAATAGCATTATTAGACTGAGATAAGCACTTTGGTGACATTTTCCTGTAACTTGTTCCCAGTACATTCTAAGTGGCTGCTGACTTTGTGAGGTCTCTAAAAGTGGGTTTTAGGAGCCCAACACAAAATACATGAGCCCCAATGCCTTCCTTCATACAAAACTGACACCCACTTTCCTTAAAAAATCGTGGCTCAAAATGGCATTTTTGGGCTGAGATAAGCACTTTGGTGACATTTTCCTGTAACTTGTTCCCAGTACATTCTAAGTGGCTGCTGACTTTGTGAGGTCTCTAAAAGTGGGTTTTAGGAGCCCAACACAAAATACATGAGCCCTAATGCCTTCTTTCAGACAAAACTGACTTCCACTTTCTTAAAAAAATCTTGGGTCAAAATAGCATTATTAGACTGAGATAAGCACTTTGGTGACATTTTCCTGTAACTTGTTCCCAGTACATTCTAAGTGGCTGCTGACTTTGTGAGGTCTCTAAAAGTGGGTTTTAGGAGCCCAACACAAAATACATGAGCCCCAATGCCTTCCTTCATACAAAACTGACACCCACTTTCCTTAAAAAATCGTGGCTCAAAATGGCATTTTTGGGCTGAGATAAGCACTTTGGTGACATTTTCCTGTAACTTGTTCCCAGTACATTCTAAGTGGCTGCTGACTTTGTGAGGTCTCTAAAAGTGGGTTTTAGGAGCCCAACACAAAATACATGAGCCCTAATGCCTTCTTTCAGACAAAACTGACTTCCACTTTCTTAAAAAAATCTTGGGTCAAAATAGCATTATTAGACTGAGATAAGCACTTTGGTGACATTTTCCTGTAACTTGTTCCCAGTACATTCTAAGTGGCTGCTGACTTTGTGAGGTCTCTAAAAGTGGGTTTTAGGAGCCCAACACAAAATACATGAGCCCCAATGCCTTCCTTCATACAAAACTGACACCCACTTTCCTTAAAAAATCGTGGCTCAAAATGGCATTTTTGGGCTGAGATAAGCACTTTGGTGACATTTTCCTGTAACTTGTTCCCAGTACATTCTAAGTGGCTGCTGACTTTGTGAGGTCTCTAAAAGTGGGTTTTAGGAGCCCAACACAAAATACATGAGCCCTAATGCCTTCTTTCAGACAAAACTGACTTCCACTTTCTTAAAAAAATCTTGGGTCAAAATAGCATTATTAGACTGAGATAAGCACTTTGGTGACATTTTCCTGTAACTTGTTCCCAGTACATTCTAAGTGGCTGCTGACTTTGTGAGGTCTCTAAAAGTGGGTTTTAGGAGCCCAACACAAAATACATGAGCCCCAATGCCTTCCTTCATACAAAACTGACACCCACTTTCCTTAAAAAATCGTGGCTCAAAATGGCATTTTTGGGCTGAGATAAGCACTTTGGTGACATTTTCCTGTAACTTGTTCCCAGTACATTCTAAGTGGCTGCTGACTTTGTGAGGTCTCTAAAAGTGGGTTTTAGGAGCCCAACACAAAATACATGAGCCCTAATGCCTTCTTTCAGACAAAACTGACTTCCACTTTCTTAAAAAAATCTTGGGTCAAAATAGCATTATTAGACTGAGATAAGCACTTTGGTGACATTTTCCTGTAACTTGTTCCCAGTACATTCTAAGTGGCTGCTGACTTTGTGAGGTCTCTAAAAGTGGGTTTTAGGAGCCCAACACAAAATACATGAGCCCTAATGCCTTCCTTCAGACAAAACTGACACCCACTTTCCTTAAAAAATCGTGGCTCAAAATAGCACTTTTGGGCTGAGATAAGCACTTTGGTGACATTTTCCTGTAACTTGTTCCCAGTACATTGTAAGTGGCTGCTGACTTTGTGAGGTCTCTAAAAGGTGGTTTTAGGAGCCCAACACAAAATACATGAGCCCTAATGCCTTCCTTCAGACAAAACTGACACCCACTTTCCTTAAAAAATCGTGGCTCAAAATAGCACTTTTGGGCTGAGATAAGCACTTTGGTGACATTTTCCTGTAACTTGTTCCCAGTACATTCTAAGTGGCTGCTGACTTTGTGAGGTCTCTAAAAGTGGGTTTTAGGAGCCCAACACAAAATACATGAGCCCTAATGCCTTCCTTCAGACAAAACTGACACCCACTTTCCTTAAAAAATCGTGGCTCAAAATAGCACTTTTGGGCTGAGATAAGCACTTTGGTGACATTTTCCTGTAACTTGTTCCCAGTACATTCTAAGTGGCTGCTGACTTTGTGAGGTCTCTAAAAGTGGGTTTTAGGAGCCCAACACAAAATACATGAGCCCCAATGCCTTCCTTCATACAAAACTGACACCCACTTTCCTTAAAAAATCGTGGCTCAAAATGGCATTTTTGGGCTGAGATAAGCACTTTGGTGACATTTTCCTGTAACTTGTTCCCAGTACATTCTAAGTGGCTGCTGACTTTGTGAGGTCTCTAAAAGTGGGTTTTAGGAGCCCAACACAAAATACATGAGCCCTAATGCCTTCTTTCAGACAAAACTGACTTCCACTTTCTTAAAAAAATCTTGGGTCAAAATAGCATTATTAGACTGAGATAAGCACTTTGGTGACATTTTCCTGTAACTTGTTCCCAGTACATTCTAAGTGGCTGCTGACTTTGTGAGGTCTCTAAAAGTGGGTTTTAGGAGCCAACACAAAATACATGAGCCCCAATGCCTTCCTTCATACAAAACTGACACCCACTTTCCTTAAAAAATCGTGGCTCAAAATGGCATTTTTGGGCTGAGATAAGCACTTTGGTGACATTTTCCTGTAACTTGTTCCCAGTACATTCTAAGTGGCTGCTGACTTTGTGAGGTCTCTAAAAGTGGGTTTTAGGAGCCCAACACAAAATACATGAGCCCTAATGCCTTCTTTCAGACAAAACTGACTTCCACTTTCTTAAAAAAATCTTGGGTCAAAATAGCATTATTAGACTGAGATAAGCACTTTGGTGACATTTTCCTGTAACTTGTTCCCAGTACATTCTAAGTGGCTGCTGACTTTGTGAGGTCTCTAAAAGTGGGTTTTAGGAGCCCAACACAAAATACATGAGCCCCAATGCCTTCCTTCATACAAAACTGACACCCACTTTCCTTAAAAAATCGTGGCTCAAAATGGCATTTTTGGGCTGAGATAAGCACTTTGGTGACATTTTCCTGTAACTTGTTCCCAGTACATTCTAAGTGGCTGCTGACTTTGTGAGGTCTCTAAAAGTGGGTTTTAGGAGCCCAACACAAAATACATGAGCCCTAATGCCTTCTTTCAGACAAAACTGACTTCCACTTTCTTAAAAAAATCTTGGGTCAAAATAGCATTATTAGACTGAGATAAGCACTTTGGTGACATTTTCCTGTAACTTGTTCCCAGTACATTCTAAGTGGCTGCTGACTTTGTGAGGTCTCTAAAAGTGGGTTTTAGGAGCCCAACACAAAATACATGAGCCCCAATGCCTTCCTTCATACAAAACTGACACCCACTTTCCTTAAAAAATCGTGGCTCAAAATGGCATTTTTGGGCTGAGATAAGCACTTTGGTGACATTTTCCTGTAACTTGTTCCCAGTACATTCTAAGTGGCTGCTGACTTTGTGAGGTCTCTAAAAGTGGGTTTTAGGAGCCCAACACAAAATACATGAGCCCTAATGCCTTCTTTCAGACAAAACTGACTTCCACTTTCTTAAAAAAATCTTGGGTCAAAATAGCATTATTAGACTGAGATAAGCACTTTGGTGACATTTTCCTGTAACTTGTTCCCAGTACATTCTAAGTGGCTGCTGACTTTGTGAGGTCTCTAAAAGTGGGTTTTAGGAGCCCAACACAAAATACATGAGCCCCAATGCCTTCCTTCATACAAAACTGACACCCACTTTCCTTAAAAAATCGTGGCTCAAAATGGCATTTTTGGGCTGAGATAAGCACTTTGGTGACATTTTCCTGTAACTTGTTCCCAGTACATTCTAAGTGGCTGCTGACTTTGTGAGGTCTCTAAAAGTGGGTTTTAGGAGCCCAACACAAAATACATGAGCCCTAATGCCTTCTTTCAGACAAAACTGACTTCCACTTTCTTAAAAAAATCTTGGGTCAAAATAGCATTATTAGACTGAGATAAGCACTTTGGTGACATTTTCCTGTAACTTGTTCCCAGTACATTGTAAGTGGCTGCTGACTTTGTGAGGTCTCTAAAAGGTGGTTTTAGGAGCCCAACACAAAATACATGAGCCCTAATGCCTTCCTTCAGACAAAACTGACACCCACTTTCCTTAAAAAATCGTGGCTCAAAATAGCACTTTTGGGCTGAGATAAGCACTTTGGTGACATTTTCCTGTAACTTGTTCCCAGTACATTCTAAGTGGCTGCTGACTTTGTGAGGTCTCTAAAAGTGGGTTTTAGGAGCCCAACACAAAATACATGAGCCCTAATGCCTTCCTTCAGACAAAACTGACACCCACTTTCCTTAAAAAATCGTGGCTCAAAATAGCACTTTTGGGCTGAGATAAGCACTTTGGTGACATTTTCCTGTAACTTGTTCCCAGTACATTCTAAGTGGCTGCTGACTTTGTGAGGTCTCTAAAAGTGGGTTTTAGGAGCCCAACACAAAATACATGAGCCCTAATGCCTTCCTTCAGACAAAACTGACACCCACTTTCCTTAAAAAATCGTGGCTCAAAATAGCACTTTTGGGCTGAGATAAGCACTTTGGTGACATTTTCCTGTAACTTGTTCCCAGTACATTCTAAGTGGCTGCTGACTTTGTGAGGTCTCTAAAAGTGGGTTTTAGGAGCCCAACACAAAATACATGAGCCCTAATGCCTTCCTTCAGACAAAACTGACACCCACTTTCCTTAAAAAATCGTGGCTCAAAATAGCACTTTTGGGCTGAGATAAGCACTTTGGTGACATTTTCCTGTAACTTGTTCCCAGTACATTCTAAGTGGCTGCTGACTTTGTGAGGTCTCTAAAAGTGGGTTTTAGGAGCCCAACACAAAATACATGAGCCCTAATGCCTTCCTTCAGACAAAACTGACACCCACTTTCCTTAAAAAATCGTGGCTCAAAATAGCACTTTTGGGCTGAGATAAGCACTTTGGTGACATTTTCCTGTAACTTGTTCCCAGTACATTCTAAGTGGCTGCTGACTTTGTGAGGTCTCTAAAAGTGGGTTTTAGGAGCCCAACACAAAATACATGAGCCCTAATGCCTTCCTTCAGACAAAACTGACACCCACTTTCCTTAAAAAATTGTGGCTCAAAATAGCACTTTTGGGCTGAGATAAGCACTTTGGTGACATTTTCCTGTAACTTGTTCCCAGTACATTCTAAGTGGCTGCTGACTTTGTGAGGTCTCTAAAAGTGGGTTTTAGGAGCCCAACACAAAATACATGAGCCCTAATGCCTTCCTTCAGACAAAACTGACACCCACTTTCCTTAAAAAATCGTGGCTCAAAATAGCACTTTTGGGCTGAGATAAGCACTTTGGTGACATTTTCCTGTAACTTGTTCCCAGTACATTCTAAGTGGCTGCTGACTTTGTGAGGTCTCTAAAAGTGGGTTTTAGGAGCCCAACACAAAATACATGAGCCCTAATGCCTTCCTTCAGACAAAACTGACACCCACTTTCCTTAAAAAATCGTGGCTCAAAATAGCACTTTTGGGCTGAGATAAGCACTTTGGTGACATTTTCCTGTAACTTGTTCCCAGTACATTCTAAGTGGCTGCTGACTTTGTGAGGTCTCTAAAAGTGGGTTTTAGGAGCCCAACACAAAATACATGAGCCCTAATGCCTTCCTTCAGACAAAACTGACACCCACTTTCCTTAAAAAATCGTGGCTCAAAATAGCACTTTTGGGCTGAGATAAGCACTTTGGTGACATTTTCCTGTAACTTGTTCCCAGTACATTCTAAGTGGCTGCTGACTTTGTGAGGTCTCTAAAAGTGGGTTTTAGGAGCCCAACACAAAATACATGAGCCCTAATGCCTTCCTTCAGACAAAACTGACACCCACTTTCCTTAAAAAATCGTGGCTCAAAATAGCACTTTTGGGCTGAGATAAGCACTTTGGTGACATTTTCCTGTAACTTGTTCCCAGTACATTCTAAGTGGCTGCTGACTTTGTGAGGTCTCTAAAAGTGGGTTTTAGGAGCCCAACACAAAATACATGAGCCCTAATGCCTTCCTTCAGACAAAACTGACACCCACTTTCCTTAAAAAATCGTGGCTCAAAATAGCACTTTTGGGCTGAGATAAGCACTTTGGTGACATTTTCCTGTAACTTGTTCCCAGTACATTCTAAGTGGCTGCTGACTTTGTGAGGTCTCTAAAAGTGGGTTTTAGGAGCCCAACACAAAATACATAAGCCCTAATGCCTTCTTTCAGACAAAACTGACACCCACTTTCTTAAAAAAATCTTGGGTCAAAATAGCATTTTTAGACTGAGATAAGCACTTTGGTGACATTTTCCTGTAACTTGTTCCCAGTACATTGTAAGTGGCTGCTGACTTTGTGAGGTCTCTAAAAGGTGGTTTTAGGAGCCCAACACAAAATACATGAGCCCTAATGCCTTCCTTCAGACAAAACTGACACCCACTTTCCTTAAAAAATCGTGGCTCAAAATAGCACTTTTGGGCTGAGATAAGCACTTTGGTGACATTTTCCTGTAACTTGTTCCCAGTACATTCTAAGTGGCTGCTGACTTTGTGAGGTCTCTAAAAGTGGGTTTTAGGAGCCCAACACAAAATACATAAGCCCTAATGCCTTCTTTCAGACAAAACTGACACCCACTTTCTTAAAAAATCTTGGGTCAAAATAGCATTTTTAGACTGAGATAAGCACTTTGGTGACATTTTCCTGTAACTTGTTCCCAGTACATTGTAAGTGGCTGCTGACTTTGTGAGGTCTCTAAAAGGTGGTTTTAGGAGCCCAACACAAAATACATGAGCCCTAATGCCTTCCTTCAGACAAAACTGACACCCACTTTCCTTAAAAAATCGTGGCTCAAAATAGCACTTTTGGGCTGAGATAAGCACTTTGGTGACATTTTCCTGTAACTTGTTCCCAGTACATTCTAAGTGGCTGCTGACTTTGTGAGGTCTCTAAAAGTGGGTTTTAGGAGCCCAACACAAAATACATGAGCCCTAATGCCTTCCTTCAGACAAAACTGACACCCACTTTCCTTAAAAAATCGTGGCTCAAAATAGCACTTTTGGGCTGAGATAAGCACTTTGGTGACATTTTCCTGTAACTTGTTCCCAGTACATTCTAAGTGGCTGCTGACTTTGTGAGGTCTCTAAAAGTGGGTTTTAGGAGCCCAACACAAAATACATGAGCCCTAATGCCTTCCTTCAGACAAAACTGACACCCACTTTCCTTAAAAAATCGTGGCTCAAAATAGCACTTTTGGGCTGAGATAAGCACTTTGGTGACATTTTCCTGTAACTTGTTCCCAGTACATTCTAAGTGGCTGCTGACTTTGTGAGGTCTCTAAAAGTGGGTTTTAGGAGCCCAACACAAAATACATGAGCCCTAATGCCTTCCTTCAGACAAAACTGACACCCACTTTCCTTAAAAAATCGTGGCTCAAAATAGCACTTTTGGGCTGAGATAAGCACTTTGGTGACATTTTCCTGTAACTTGTTCCCAGTACATTCTAAGTGGCTGCTGACTTTGTGAGGTCTCTAAAAGTGGGTTTTAGGAGCCCAACACAAAATACATGAGCCCTAATGCCTTCCTTCAGACAAAACTGACACCCACTTTCCTTAAAAAATCGTGGCTCAAAATAGCACTTTTGGGCTGAGATAAGCACTTTGGTGACATTTTCCTGTAACTTGTTCCCAGTACATTCTAAGTGGCTGCTGACTTTGTGAGGTCTCTAAAAGTGGGTTTTAGGAGCCCAACACAAAATACATGAGCCCTAATGCCTTCCTTCAGACAAAACTGACACCCACTTTCCTTAAAAAATCGTGGCTCAAAATAGCACTTTTGGGCTGAGATAAGCACTTTGGTGACATTTTCCTGTAACTTGTTCCCAGTACATTCTAAGTGGCTGCTGACTTTGTGAGGTCTCTAAAAGTGGGTTTTAGGAGCCCAACACAAAATACATAAGCCCTAATGCCTTCTTTCAGACAAAACTGACACCCACTTTCTTAAAAAAATCTTGGGTCAAAATAGCATTTTTAGACTGAGATAAGCACTTTGGTGACATTTTCCTGTAACTTGTTCCCAGTACATTGTAAGTGGCTGCTGACTTTGTGAGGTCTCTAAAAGGTGGTTTTAGGAGCCCAACACAAAATACATGAGCCCTAATGCCTTCCTTCAGACAAAACTGACACCCACTTTCCTTAAAAAATCGTGGCTCAAAATAGCACTTTTGGGCTGAGATAAGCACTTTGGTGACATTTTCCTGTAACTTGTTCCCAGTACATTCTAAGTGGCTGCTGACTTTGTGAGGTCTCTAAAAGTGGGTTTTAGGAGCCCAACACAAAATACATGAGCCCTAATGCCTTCCTTCAGACAAAACTGACACCCACTTTCCTTAAAAAATCGTGGCTCAAAATAGCACTTTTGGGCTGAGATAAGCACTTTGGTGACATTTTCCTGTAACTTGTTCCCAGTACATTCTAAGTGGCTGCTGACTTTGTGAGGTCTCTAAAAGTGGGTTTTAGGAGCCCAACACAAAATACATGAGCCCTAATGCCTTCCTTCAGACAAAACTGACACCCACTTTCCTTAAAAAAATCGTGGCTCAAAATAGCACTTTTGGGCTGAGATAAGCACTTTGGTGACATTTTCCTGTAACTTGTTCCCAGTACATTCTAAGTGGCTGCTGACTTTGTGAGGTCTCTAAAAGTGGGTTTTAGGAGCCCAACACAAAATACATGAGCCCTAATGCCTTCCTTCAGACAAAACTGACACCCACTTTCCTTAAAAAATCGTGGCTCAAAATAGCACTTTTGGGCTGAGATAAGCACTTTGGTGACATTTTCCTGTAACTTGTTCCCAGTACATTCTAAGTGGCTGCTGACTTTGTGAGGTCTCTAAAAGTGGGTTTTAGGAGCCCAACACAAAATACATAAGCCCTAATGCCTTCTTTCAGACAAAACTGACACCCACTTTCTTAAAAAAATCTTGGGTCAAAATAGCATTTTTAGACTGAGATAAGCACTTTGGTGACATTTTCCTGTAACTTGTTCCCAGTACATTGTAAGTGGCTGCTGACTTTGTGAGGTCTCTAAAAGGTGGTTTTAGGAGCCCAACACAAAATACATGAGCCCTAATGCCTTCCTTCAGACAAAACTGACACCCACTTTCCTTAAAAAATCGTGGCTCAAAATAGCACTTTTGGGCTGAGATAAGCACTTTGGTGACATTTTCCTGTAACTTGTTCCCAGTACATTCTAAGTGGCTGCTGACTTTGTGAGGTCTCTAAAAGTGGGTTTTAGGAGCCCAACACAAAATACATGAGCCCTAATGCCTTCCTTCAGACAAAACTGACACCCACTTTCCTTAAAAAATCGTGGCTCAAAATAGCACTTTTGGGCTGAGATAAGCACTTTGGTGACATTTTCCTGTAACTTGTTCCCAGTACATTCTAAGTGGCTGCTGACTTTGTGAGGTCTCTAAAAGTGGGTTTTAGGAGCCCAACACAAAATACATGAGCCCTAATGCCTTCCTTCAGACAAAACTGACACCCACTTTCCTTAAAAAATCGTGGCTCAAAATAGCACTTTTGGGCTGAGATAAGCACTTTGGTGACATTTTCCTGTAACTTGTTCCCAGTACATTCTAAGTGGCTGCTGACTTTGTGAGGTCTCTAAAAGTGGGTTTTAGGAGCCCAACACAAAATACATGAGCCCTAATGCCTTCCTTCAGACAAAACTGACACCCACTTTCCTTAAAAAATCGTGGCTCAAAATAGCACTTTTGGGCTGAGATAAGCACTTTGGTGACATTTTCCTGTAACTTGTTCCCAGTACATTCTAAGTGGCTGCTGACTTTGTGAGGTCTCTAAAAGTGGGTTTTAGGAGCCCAACACAAAATACATGAGCCCTAATGCCTTCCTTCAGACAAAACTGACACCCACTTTCCTTAAAAAATCGTGGCTCAAAATAGCACTTTTGGGCTGAGATAAGCACTTTGGTGACATTTTCCTGTAACTTGTTCCCAGTACATTCTAAGTGGCTGCTGACTTTGTGAGGTCTCTAAAAGTGGGTTTTAGGAGCCCAACACAAAATACATGAGCCCTAATGCCTTCCTTCAGACAAAACTGACACCCACTTTCCTTAAAAAATCGTGGCTCAAAATAGCACTTTTGGGCTGAGATAAGCACTTTGGTGACATTTTCCTGTAACTTGTTCCCAGTACATTCTAAGTGGCTGCTGACTTTGTGAGGTCTCTAAAAGTGGGTTTTAGGAACCCAACACAAAATACATGAGCCCTAATGCCTTCCTTCAGACAAAACTGACACCCACTTTCCTTAAAAAATCGTGGCTCAAAATAGCACTTTTGGGCTGAGATAAGCACTTTGGTGACATTTTCCTGTAACTTGTTCCCAGTACATTCTAAGTGGCTGCTGACTTTGTGAGGTCTCTAAAAGTGGGTTTTAGGAGCCCAACACAAAATACATGAGCCCTAATGCCTTCCTTCAGACAAAACTGACACCCACTTTCCTTAAAAAATCGTGGCTCAAAATAGCACTTTTGGGCTGAGATAAGCACTTTGGTGACATTTTCCTGTAACTTGTTCCCAGTACATTCTAAGTGGCTGCTGACTTTGTGAGGTCTCTAAAAGTGGGTTTTAGGAGCCCAACACAAAATACATAAGCCCTAATGCCTTCTTTCAGACAAAACTGACACCCACTTTCTTAAAAAATCTTGGGTCAAAATAGCATTTTTAGACTGAGATAAGCACTTTGGTGACATTTTCCTGTAACTTGTTCCCAGTACATTGTAAGTGGCTGCTGACTTTGTGAGGTCTCTAAAAGGTGGTTTTAGGAGCCCAACACAAAATACATGAGCCCTAATGCCTTCCTTCAGACAAAACTGACACCCACTTTCCTTAAAAAATCGTGGCTCAAAATAGCACTTTTGGGCTGAGATAAGCACTTTGGTGACATTTTCCTGTAACTTGTTCCCAGTACATTCTAAGTGGCTGCTGACTTTGTGAGGTCTCTAAAAGTGGGTTTTAGGAGCCCAACACAAAATACATGAGCCCTAATGCCTTCCTTCAGACAAAACTGACACCCACTTTCCTTAAAAAATCGTGGCTCAAAATAGCACTTTTGGGCTGAGATAAGCACTTTGGTGACATTTTCCTGTAACTTGTTCCCAGTACATTCTAAGTGGCTGCTGACTTTGTGAGGTCTCTAAAAGTGGGTTTTAGGAGCCCAACACAAAATACATGAGCCCTAATGCCTTCCTTCAGACAAAACTGACACCCACTTTCCTTAAAAAATCGTGGCTCAAAATAGCACTTTTGGGCTGAGATAAGCACTTTGGTGACATTTTCCTGTAACTTGTTCCCAGTACATTCTAAGTGGCTGCTGACTTTGTGAGGTCTCTAAAAGTGGGTTTTAGGAGCCCAACACAAAATACATGAGCCCTAATGCCTTCCTTCAGACAAAACTGACACCCACTTTCCTTAAAAAATCGTGGCTCAAAATAGCACTTTTGGGCTGAGATAAGCACTTTGGTGACATTTTCCTGTAACTTGTTCCCAGTACATTCTAAGTGGCTGCTGACTTTGTGAGGTCTCTAAAAGTGGGTTTTAGGAGCCCAACACAAAATACATAAGCCCTAATGCCTTCTTTCAGACAAAACTGACACCCACTTTCTTAAAAAAATCTTGGGTCAAAATAGCATTTTTAGACTGAGATAAGCACTTTGGTGACATTTTCCTGTAACTTGTTCCCAGTACATTGTAAGTGGCTGCTGACTTTGTGAGGTCTCTAAAAGGTGGTTTTAGGAGCCCAACACAAAATACATGAGCCCTAATGCCTTCCTTCAGACAAAACTGACACCCACTTTCCTTAAAAAATCGTGGCTCAAAATAGCACTTTTGGGCTGAGATAAGCACTTTGGTGACATTTTCCTGTAACTTGTTCCCAGTACATTCTAAGTGGCTGCTGACTTTGTGAGGTCTCTAAAAGTGGGTTTTAGGAGCCCAACACAAAATACATAAGCCCTAATGCCTTCTTTCAGACAAAACTGACACCCACTTTCTTAAAAAATCTTGGGTCAAAATAGCATTTTTAGACTGAGATAAGCACTTTGGTGACATTTTCCTGTAACTTGTTCCCAGTACATTGTAAGTGGCTGCTGACTTTGTGAGGTCTCTAAAAGGTGGTTTTAGGAGCCCAACACAAAATACATGAGCCCTAATGCCTTCCTTCAGACAAAACTGACACCCACTTTCCTTAAAAAATCGTGGCTCAAAATAGCACTTTTGGGCTGAGATAAGCACTTTGGTGACATTTTCCTGTAACTTGTTCCCAGTACATTCTAAGTGGCTGCTGACTTTGTGAGGTCTCTAAAAGTGGGTTTTAGGAGCCCAACACAAAATACATGAGCCCTAATGCCTTCCTTCAGACAAAACTGACACCCACTTTCCTTAAAAAATCGTGGCTCAAAATAGCACTTTTGGGCTGAGATAAGCACTTTGGTGACATTTTCCTGTAACTTGTTCCCAGTACATTCTAAGTGGCTGCTGACTTTGTGAGGTCTCTAAAAGTGGGTTTTAGGAGCCCAACACAAAATACATGAGCCCTAATGCCTTCCTTCAGACAAAACTGACACCCACTTTCCTTAAAAAATCGTGGCTCAAAATAGCACTTTTGGGCTGAGATAAGCACTTTGGTGACATTTTCCTGTAACTTGTTCCCAGTACATTCTAAGTGGCTGCTGACTTTGTGAGGTCTCTAAAAGTGGGTTTTAGGAGCCCAACACAAAATACATGAGCCCTAATGCCTTCCTTCAGACAAAACTGACACCCACTTTCCTTAAAAAATCGTGGCTCAAAATAGCACTTTTGGGCTGAGATAAGCACTTTGGTGACATTTTCCTGTAACTTGTTCCCAGTACATTCTAAGTGGCTGCTGACTTTGTGAGGTCTCTAAAAGTGGGTTTTAGGAGCCCAACACAAAATACATGAGCCCTAATGCCTTCCTTCAGACAAAACTGACACCCACTTTCCTTAAAAAATCGTGGCTCAAAATAGCACTTTTGGGCTGAGATAAGCACTTTGGTGACATTTTCCTGTAACTTGTTCCCAGTACATTCTAAGTGGCTGCTGACTTTGTGAGGTCTCTAAAAGTGGGTTTTAGGAGCCCAACACAAAATACATAAGCCCTAATGCCTTCTTTCAGACAAAACTGACACCCACTTTCTTAAAAAAATCTTGGGTCAAAATAGCATTTTTAGACTGAGATAAGCACTTTGGTGACATTTTCCTGTAACTTGTTCCCAGTACATTGTAAGTGGCTGCTGACTTTGTGAGGTCTCTAAAAGGTGGTTTTAGGAGCCCAACACAAAATACATGAGCCCTAATGCCTTCCTTCAGACAAAACTGACACCCACTTTCCTTAAAAAATCGTGGCTCAAAATAGCACTTTTGGGCTGAGATAAGCACTTTGGTGACATTTTCCTGTAACTTGTTCCCAGTACATTCTAAGTGGCTGCTGACTTTGTGAGGTCTCTAAAAGTGGGTTTTAGGAGCCCAACACAAAATACATGAGCCCTAATGCCTTCCTTCAGACAAAACTGACACCCACTTTCCTTAAAAAATCGTGGCTCAAAATAGCACTTTTGGGCTGAGATAAGCACTTTGGTGACATTTTCCTGTAACTTGTTCCCAGTACATTCTAAGTGGCTGCTGACTTTGTGAGGTCTCTAAAAGTGGGTTTTAGGAGCCCAACACAAAATACATGAGCCCCAATGCCTTCCTTCATACAAAACTGACACCCACTTTCCTTAAAAAATCGTGGCTCAAAATGGCATTTTTGGGCTGAGATAAGCACTTTGGTGACATTTTCCTGTAACTTGTTCCCAGTACATTCTAAGTGGCTGCTGACTTTGTGAGGTCTCTAAAAGTGGGTTTTAGGAGCCCAACACAAAATACATGAGCCCTAATGCCTTCTTTCAGACAAAACTGACTTCCACTTTCTTAAAAAAATCTTGGGTCAAAATAGCATTATTAGACTGAGATAAGCACTTTGGTGACATTTTCCTGTAACTTGTTCCCAGTACATTCTAAGTGGCTGCTGACTTTGTGAGGTCTCTAAAAGTGGGTTTTAGGAGCCCAACACAAAATACATGAGCCCCAATGCCTTCCTTCATACAAAACTGACACCCACTTTCCTTAAAAAATCGTGGCTCAAAATGGCATTTTTGGGCTGAGATAAGCACTTTGGTGACATTTTCCTGTAACTTGTTCCCAGTACATTCTAAGTGGCTGCTGACTTTGTGAGGTCTCTAAAAGTGGGTTTTAGGAGCCCAACACAAAATACATGAGCCCTAATGCCTTCTTTCAGACAAAACTGACTTCCACTTTCTTAAAAAAATCTTGGGTCAAAATAGCATTATTAGACTGAGATAAGCACTTTGGTGACATTTTCCTGTAACTTGTTCCCAGTACATTCTAAGTGGCTGCTGACTTTGTGAGGTCTCTAAAAGTGGGTTTTAGGAGCCCAACACAAAATACATGAGCCCCAATGCCTTCCTTCATACAAAACTGACACCCACTTTCCTTAAAAAATCGTGGCTCAAAATGGCATTTTTGGGCTGAGATAAGCACTTTGGTGACATTTTCCTGTAACTTGTTCCCAGTACATTCTAAGTGGCTGCTGACTTTGTGAGGTCTCTAAAAGTGGGTTTTAGGAGCCCAACACAAAATACATGAGCCCTAATGCCTTCTTTCAGACAAAACTGACTTCCACTTTCTTAAAAAAATCTTGGGTCAAAATAGCATTATTAGACTGAGATAAGCACTTTGGTGACATTTTCCTGTAACTTGTTCCCAGTACATTCTAAGTGGCTGCTGACTTTGTGAGGTCTCTAAAAGTGGGTTTTAGGAGCCCAACACAAAATACATGAGCCCCAATGCCTTCCTTCATACAAAACTGACACCCACTTTCCTTAAAAAATCGTGGCTCAAAATGGCATTTTTGGGCTGAGATAAGCACTTTGGTGACATTTTCCTGTAACTTGTTCCCAGTACATTCTAAGTGGCTGCTGACTTTGTGAGGTCTCTAAAAGTGGGTTTTAGGAGCCCAACACAAAATACATGAGCCCCAATGCCTTCCTTCATACAAAAGTGACACCCACTTTCCTTAAAAAATCGTGGCTCAAAATGGCATTTTTGGGCTGAGATAAGCACTTTGGTGACATTTTCCTGTAACTTGTTCCCAGTACATTCTAAGTGGCTGCTGACTTTGTGAGGTCTCTAAAAGTGGGTTTTAGGAGCCCAACACAAAATACATGAGCCCTAATGCCTTCTTTCAGACAAAACTGACTTCCACTTTCTTAAAAAAATCTTGGGTCAAAATAGCATTATTAGACTGAGATAAGCACTTTGGTGACATTTTCCTGTAACTTGTTCCCAGTACATTCTAAGTGGCTGCTGACTTTGTGAGGTCTCTAAAAGTGGGTTTTAGGAGCCCAACACAAAATACATGAGCCCCAATGCCTTCCTTCATACAAAAGTGACACCCACTTTCCTTAAAAAATCGTGGCTCAAAATGGCATTTTTGGGCTGAGATAAGCACTTTGGTGACATTTTCCTGTAACTTGTTCCCAGTACATTCTAAGTGGCTGCTGACTTTGTGAGGTCTCTAAAAGTGGGTTTTAGGAGCCCAACACAAAATACATGAGCCCTAATGCCTTCTTTCAGACAAAACTGACTTCCACTTTCTTAAAAAAATCTTGGGTCAAAATAGCATTATTAGACTGAGATAAGCACTTTGGTGACATTTTCCTGTAACTTGTTCCCAGTACATTCTAAGTGGCTGCTGACTTTGTGAGGTCTCTAAAAGTGGGTTTTAGGAGCCCAACACAAAATACATGAGCCCCAATGCCTTCCTTCATACAAAACTGACACCCACTTTCCTTAAAAAATCGTGGCTCAAAATTGCATTTTTGGGCTGAGATAAGCACTTTGGTGACATTTTCCTGTAACTTGTTCCCAGTACATTCTAAGTGGCTGCTGACTTTGTGAGGTCTCTAAAAGTGGGTTTTAGGAGCCCAACACAAAATACATGAGCCCTAATGCCTTCTTTCAGACAAAACTGACTTCCACTTTCTTAAAAAAATCTTGGGTCAAAATAGCATTATTAGACTGAGATAAGCACTTTGGTGACATTTTCCTGTAACTTGTTCCCAGTACATTCTAAGTGGCTGCTGACTTTGTGAGGTCTCTAAAAGTGGGTTTTAGGAGCCCAACACAAAATACATGAGCCCCAATGCCTTCCTTCATACAAAACTGACACCCACTTTCCTTAAAAAATCGTGGCTCAAAATGGCATTTTTGGGCTGAGATAAGCACTTTGGTGACATTTTCCTGTAACTTGTTCCCAGTACATTCTAAGTGGCTGCTGACTTTGTGAGGTCTCTAAAAGTGGGTTTTAGGAGCCCAACACAAAATACATGAGCCCCAATGCCTTCCTTCATACAAAACTGACACCCACTTTCCTTAAAAAATCGTGGCTCAAAATGGCATTTTTGGGCTGAGATAAGCACTTTGGTGACATTTTCCTGTAACTTGTTCCCAGTACATTCTAAGTGGCTGCTGACTTTGTGAGGTCTCTAAAAGTGGGTTTTAGGAGCCCAACACAAAATACATGAGCCCTAATGCCTTCTTTCAGACAAAACTGACTTCCACTTTCTTAAAAAAATCTTGGGTCAAAATAGCATTATTAGACTGAGATAAGCACTTTGGTGACATTTTCCTGTAACTTGTTCCCAGTACATTCTAAGTGGCTGCTGACTTTGTGAGGTCTCTAAAAGTGGGTTTTAGGAGCCCAACACAAAATACATGAGCCCCAATGCCTTCCTTCATACAAAACTGACACCCACTTTCCTTAAAAAATCGTGGCTCAAAATGGCATTTTTGGGCTGAGATAAGCACTTTGGTGACATTTTCCTGTAACTTGTTCCCAGTACATTCTAAGTGGCTGCTGACTTTGTGAGGTCTCTAAAAGTGGGTTTTAGGAGCCCAACACAAAATACATGAGCCCTAATGCCTTCTTTCAGACAAAACTGACTTCCACTTTCTTAAAAAAATCTTGGGTCAAAATAGCATTATTAGACTGAGATAAGCACTTTGGTGACATTTTCCTGTAACTTGTTCCCAGTACATTCTAAGTGGCTGCTGACTTTGTGAGGTCTCTAAAAGTGGGTTTTAGGAGCCCAACACAAAATACATGAGCCCCAATGCCTTCCTTCATACAAAACTGACACCCACTTTCCTTAAAAAATCGTGGCTCAAAATGGCATTTTTGGGCTGAGATAAGCACTTTGGTGACATTTTCCTGTAACTTGTTCCCAGTACATTCTAAGTGGCTGCTGACTTTGTGAGGTCTCTAAAAGTGGGTTTTAGGAGCCCAACACAAAATACATGAGCCCTAATGCCTTCTTTCAGACAAAACTGACTTCCACTTTCTTAAAAAAATCTTGGGTCAAAATAGCATTATTAGACTGAGATAAGCACTTTGGTGACATTTTCCTGTAACTTGTTCCCAGTACATTCTAAGTGGCTGCTGACTTTGTGAGGTCTCTAAAAGTGGGTTTTAGGAGCCCAACACAAAATACATGAGCCCCAATGCCTTCCTTCATACAAAACTGACACCCACTTTCCTTAAAAAATCGTGGCTCAAAATTGCATTTTTGGGCTGAGATAAGCACTTTGGTGACATTTTCCTGTAACTTGTTCCCAGTACATTCTAAGTGGCTGCTGACTTTGTGAGGTCTCTAAAAGTGGGTTTTAGGAGCCCAACACAAAATACATGAGCCCTAATGCCTTCTTTCAGACAAAACTGACTTCCACTTTCTTAAAAAAATCTTGGGTCAAAATAGCATTATTAGACTGAGATAAGCACTTTGGTGACATTTTCCTGTAACTTGTTCCCAGTACATTCTAAGTGGCTGCTGACTTTGTGAGGTCTCTAAAAGTGGGTTTTAGGAGCCCAACACAAAATACATGAGCCCCAATGCCTTCCTTCATACAAAACTGACACCCACTTTCCTTAAAAAATCGTGGCTCAAAATGGCATTTTTGGGCTGAGATAAGCACTTTGGTGACATTTTCCTGTAACTTGTTCCCAGTACATTCTAAGTGGCTGCTGACTTTGTGAGGTCTCTAAAAGTGGGTTTTAGGAGCCCAACACAAAATACATGAGCCCCAATGCCTTCCTTCATACAAAACTGACACCCACTTTCCTTAAAAAATCGTGGCTCAAAATGGCATTTTTGGGCTGAGATAAGCACTTTGGTGACATTTTCCTGTAACTTGTTCCCAGTACATTCTAAGTGGCTGCTGACTTTGTGAGGTCTCTAAAAGTGGGTTTTAGGAGCCCAACACAAAATACATGAGCCCTAATGCCTTCTTTCAGACAAAACTGACTTCCACTTTCTTAAAAAAATCTTGGGTCAAAATAGCATTATTAGACTGAGATAAGCACTTTGGTGACATTTTCCTGTAACTTGTTCCCAGTACATTCTAAGTGGCTGCTGACTTTGTGAGGTCTCTAAAAGTGGGTTTTAGGAGCCCAACACAAAATACATGAGCCCCAATGCCTTCCTTCATACAAAACTGACACCCACTTTCCTTAAAAAATCGTGGCTCAAAATGGCATTTTTGGGCTGAGATAAGCACTTTGGTGACATTTTCCTGTAACTTGTTCCCAGTACATTCTAAGTGGCTGCTGACTTTGTGAGGTCTCTAAAAGTGGGTTTTAGGAGCCCAACACAAAATACATGAGCCCTAATGCCTTCTTTCAGACAAAACTGACTTCCACTTTCTTAAAAAAATCTTGGGTCAAAATAGCATTATTAGACTGAGATAAGCACTTTGGTGACATTTTCCTGTAACTTGTTCCCAGTACATTCTAAGTGGCTGCTGACTTTGTGAGGTCTCTAAAAGTGGGTTTTAGGAGCCCAACACAAAATACATGAGCCCCAATGCCTTCCTTCATACAAAACTGACACCCACTTTCCTTAAAAAATCGTGGCTCAAAATGGCATTTTTGGGCTGAGATAAGCACTTTGGTGACATTTTCCTGTAACTTGTTCCCAGTACATTCTAAGTGGCTGCTGACTTTGTGAGGTCTCTAAAAGTGGGTTTTAGGAGCCCAACACAAAATACATGAGCCCTAATGCCTTCTTTCAGACAAAACTGACTTCCACTTTCTTAAAAAAATCTTGGGTCAAAATAGCATTATTAGACTGAGATAAGCACTTTGGTGACATTTTCCTGTAACTTGTTCCCAGTACATTCTAAGTGGCTGCTGACTTTGTGAGGTCTCTAAAAGTGGGTTTTAGGAGCCCAACACAAAATACATGAGCCCCAATGCCTTCCTTCATACAAAACTGACACCCACTTTCCTTAAAAAATCGTGGCTCAAAATGGCATTTTTGGGCTGAGATAAGCACTTTGGTGACATTTTCCTGTAACTTGTTCCCAGTACATTCTAAGTGGCTGCTGACTTTGTGAGGTCTCTAAAAGTGGGTTTTAGGAGCCCAACACAAAATACATGAGCCCTAATGCCTTCTTTCAGACAAAACTGACTTCCACTTTCTTAAAAAAATCTTGGGTCAAAATAGCATTATTAGACTGAGATAAGCACTTTGGTGACATTTTCCTGTAACTTGTTCCCAGTACATTCTAAGTGGCTGCTGACTTTGTGAGGTCTCTAAAAGTGGGTTTTAGGAGCCCAACACAAAATACATGAGCCCCAATGCCTTCCTTCATACAAAACTGACACCCACTTTCCTTAAAAAATCGTGGCTCAAAATGGCATTTTTGGGCTGAGATAAGCACTTTGGTGACATTTTCCTGTAACTTGTTCCCAGTACATTCTAAGTGGCTGCTGACTTTGTGAGGTCTCTAAAAGTGGGTTTTAGGAGCCCAACACAAAATACATGAGCCCCAATGCCTTCCTTCATACAAAACTGACACCCACTTTCCTTAAAAAATCGTGGCTCAAAATGGCATTTTTGGGCTGAGATAAGCACTTTGGTGACATTTTCCTGTAACTTGTTCCCAGTACATTCTAAGTGGCTGCTGACTTTGTGAGGTCTCTAAAAGTGGGTTTTAGGAGCCCAACACAAAATACATGAGCCCTAATGCCTTCTTTCAGACAAAACTGACTTCCACTTTCTTAAAAAAATCTTGGGTCAAAATAGCATTATTAGACTGAGATAAGCACTTTGGTGACATTTTCCTGTAACTTGTTCCCAGTACATTCTAAGTGGCTGCTGACTTTGTGAGGTCTCTAAAAGTGGGTTTTAGGAGCCCAACACAAAATACATGAGCCCCAATGCCTTCCTTCATACAAAACTGACACCCACTTTCCTTAAAAAATCGTGGCTCAAAATGGCATTTTTGGGCTGAGATAAGCACTTTGGTGACATTTTCCTGTAACTTGTTCCCAGTACATTCTAAGTGGCTGCTGACTTTGTGAGGTCTCTAAAAGTGGGTTTTAGGAGCCCAACACAAAATACATGAGCCCTAATGCCTTCTTTCAGACAAAACTGACTTCCACTTTCTTAAAAAAATCTTGGGTCAAAATAGCATTATTAGACTGAGATAAGCACTTTGGTGACATTTTCCTGTAACTTGTTCCCAGTACATTCTAAGTGGCTGCTGACTTTGTGAGGTCTCTAAAAGTGGGTTTTAGGAGCCCAACACAAAATACATGAGCCCCAATGCCTTCCTTCATACAAAACTGACACCCACTTTCCTTAAAAAATCGTGGCTCAAAATGGCATTTTTGGGCTGAGATAAGCACTTTGGTGACATTTTCCTGTAACTTGTTCCCAGTACATTCTAAGTGGCTGCTGACTTTGTGAGGTCTCTAAAAGTGGGTTTTAGGAGCCCAACACAAAATACATGAGCCCTAATGCCTTCTTTCAGACAAAACTGACTTCCACTTTCTTAAAAAAATCTTGGGTCAAAATAGCATTATTAGACTGAGATAAGCACTTTGGTGACATTTTCCTGTAACTTGTTCCCAGTACATTCTAAGTGGCTGCTGACTTTGTGAGGTCTCTAAAAGTGGGTTTTAGGAGCCCAACACAAAATACATGAGCCCCAATGCCTTCCTTCATACAAAACTGACACCCACTTTCCTTAAAAAATCGTGGCTCAAAATGGCATTTTTGGGCTGAGATAAGCACTTTGGTGACATTTTCCTGTAACTTGTTCCCAGTACATTCTAAGTGGCTGCTGACTTTGTGAGGTCTCTAAAAGTGGGTTTTAGGAGCCCAACACAAAATACATGAGCCCCAATGCCTTCCTTCATACAAAACTGACACCCACTTTCCTTAAAAAATCGTGGCTCAAAATGGCATTTTTGGGCTGAGATAAGCACTTTGGTGACATTTTCCTGTAACTTGTTCCCAGTACATTCTAAGTGGCTGCTGACTTTGTGAGGTCTCTAAAAGTGGGTTTTAGGAGCCCAACACAAAATACATGAGCCCTAATGCCTTCTTTCAGACAAAACTGACTTCCACTTTCTTAAAAAAATCTTGGGTCAAAATAGCATTATTAGACTGAGATAAGCACTTTGGTGACATTTTCCTGTAACTTGTTCCCAGTACATTCTAAGTGGCTGCTGACTTTGTGAGGTCTCTAAAAGTGGGTTTTAGGAGCCCAACACAAAATACATGAGCCCCAATGCCTTCCTTCATACAAAACTGACACCCACTTTCCTTAAAAAATCGTGGCTCAAAATGGCATTTTTGGGCTGAGATAAGCACTTTGGTGACATTTTCCTGTAACTTGTTCCCAGTACATTCTAAGTGGCTGCTGACTTTGTGAGGTCTCTAAAAGTGGGTTTTAGGAGCCCAACACAAAATACATGAGCCCTAATGCCTTCTTTCAGACAAAACTGACTTCCACTTTCTTAAAAAAATCTTGGGTCAAAATAGCATTATTAGACTGAGATAAGCACTTTGGTGACATTTTCCTGTAACTTGTTCCCAGTACATTCTAAGTGGCTGCTGACTTTGTGAGGTCTCTAAAAGTGGGTTTTAGGAGCCCAACACAAAATACATGAGCCCCAATGCCTTCCTTCATACAAAACTGACACCCACTTTCCTTAAAAAATCGTGGCTCAAAATGGCATTTTTGGGCTGAGATAAGCACTTTGGTGACATTTTCCTGTAACTTGTTCCCAGTACATTCTAAGTGGCTGCTGACTTTGTGAGGTCTCTAAAAGTGGGTTTTAGGAGCCCAACACAAAATACATGAGCCCCAATGCCTTCCTTCATACAAAACTGACACCCACTTTCCTTAAAAAATCGTGGCTCAAAATGGCATTTTTGGGCTGAGATAAGCACTTTGGTGACATTTTCCTGTAACTTGTTCCCAGTACATTCTAAGTGGCTGCTGACTTTGTGAGGTCTCTAAAAGTGGGTTTTAGGAGCCCAACACAAAATACATGAGCCCCAATGCCTTCCTTCATACAAAACTGACACCCACTTTCCTTAAAAAATCGTGGCTCAAAATGGCATTTTTGGGCTGAGATAAGCACTTTGGTGACATTTTCCTGTAACTTGTTCCCAGTACATTCTAAGTGGCTGCTGACTTTGTGAGGTCTCTAAAAGTGGGTTTTAGGAGCCCAACACAAAATACATGAGCCCTAATGCCTTCTTTCAGACAAAACTGACTTCCACTTTCTTAAAAAAATCTTGGGTCAAAATAGCATTATTAGACTGAGATAAGCACTTTGGTGACATTTTCCTGTAACTTGTTCCCAGTACATTCTAAGTGGCTGCTGACTTTGTGAGGTCTCTAAAAGTGGGTTTTAGGAGCCCAACACAAAATACATGAGCCCCAATGCCTTCCTTCATACAAAACTGACACCCACTTTCCTTAAAAAATCGTGGCTCAAAATGGCATTTTTGGGCTGAGATAAGCACTTTGGTGACATTTTCCTGTAACTTGTTCCCAGTACATTCTAAGTGGCTGCTGACTTTGTGAGGTCTCTAAAAGTGGGTTTTAGGAGCCCAACACAAAATACATGAGCCCTAATGCCTTCCTTCAGACAGAACTGACACCCACTTTCTTTAAAAAATCGTGGTTCAAAATAGCATTTTTGGGCTGAGATAAGCACTTTGGTGACATTTTCCTGTAACTTGTTCCCAGTACATTTTAAGTGGCTGCTGACTTTGTGAGGTCTGTAAAATTGGGTTTTAGGAGCCCAACACAAAATACATGAGCCCTAATGCCTTCTTTCAGACAAAACTGACTTCCACTTTCTTAAAAAAATCTTGGGTCAAAATAGCATTATTAGACTGAGATAAGCACTTTGGTGACATTTTCCTGTAACTTGTTCCCAGTACATTCTAAGTGGCTGCTGACTTTGTGAGGTCTCTAAAAGTGGGTTTTAGGAGCCCAACACAAAATACATGAGCCCCAATGCCTTCCTTCATACAAAACTGACACCCACTTTCCTTAAAAAATCGTGGCTCAAAATGGCATTTTTGGGCTGAGATAAGCACTTTGGTGACATTTTCCTGTAACTTGTTCCCAGTACATTCTAAGTGGCTGCTGACTTTGTGAGGTCTCTAAAAGTGGGTTTTAGGAGCCCAACACAAAATACATGAGCCCTAATGCCTTCTTTCAGACAAAACTGACTTCCACTTTCTTAAAAAAATCTTGGGTCAAAATAGCATTATTAGACTGAGATAATCACTTTGGTGACATTTTCCTGTAACTTGTTCCCAGTACATTCTAAGTGGCTGCTGACTTTGTGAGGTCTCTAAAAGTGGGTTTTAGGAGCCCAACACAAAATACATGAGCCCCAATGCCTTCCTTCATACAAAACTGACACCCACTTTCCTTAAAAAATCGTGGCTCAAAATGGCATTTTTGGGCTGAGATAAGCACTTTGGTGACATTTTCCTGTAACTTGTTCCCAGTACATTCTAAGTGGCTGCTGACTTTGTGAGGTCTCTAAAAGTGGGTTTTAGGAGCCCAACACAAAATACATGAGCCCCAATGCCTTCCTTCATACAAAACTGACACCCACTTTCCTTAAAAAATCGTGGCTCAAAATGGCATTTTTGGGCTGAGATAAGCACTTTGGTGACATTTTCCTGTAACTTGTTCCCAGTACATTCTAAGTGGCTGCTGACTTTGTGAGGTCTCTAAAAGTGGGTTTTAGGAGCCCAACACAAAATACATGAGCCCTAATGCCTTCTTTCAGACAAAACTGACTTCCACTTTCTTAAAAAAATCTTGGGTCAAAATAGCATTATTAGACTGAGATAAGCACTTTGGTGACATTTTCCTGTAACTTGTTCCCAGTACATTCTAAGTGGCTGCTGACTTTGTGAGGTCTCTAAAAGTGGGTTTTAGGAGCCCAACACAAAATACATGAGCCCCAATGCCTTCCTTCATACAAAACTGACACCCACTTTCCTTAAAAAATCGTGGCTCAAAATGGCATTTTTGGGCTGAGATAAGCACTTTGGTGACATTTTCCTGTAACTTGTTCCCAGTACATTCTAAGTGGCTGCTGACTTTGTGAGGTCTCTAAAAGTGGGTTTTAGGAGCCCAACACAAAATACATGAGCCCTAATGCCTTCCTTCAGACAGAACTGACACCCACTTTCTTTAAAAAATCGTGGTTCAAAATAGCATTTTTGGGCTGAGATAAGCACTTTGGTGACATTTTCCTGTAACTTGTTCCCAGTACATTTTAAGTGGCTGCTGACTTTGTGAGGTCTGTAAAATTGGGTTTTAGGAGCCCAACACAAAATACATGAGCCCTAATGCCTTCTTTCAGACAAAACTGACTTCCACTTTCTTAAAAAAATCTTGGGTCAAAATAGCATTATTAGACTGAGATAAGCACTTTGGTGACATTTTCCTGTAACTTGTTCCCAGTACATTCTAAGTGGCTGCTGACTTTGTGAGGTCTCTAAAAGTGGGTTTTAGGAGCCCAACACAAAATACATGAGCCCCAATGCCTTCCTTCATACAAAACTGACACCCACTTTCCTTAAAAAATCGTGGCTCAAAATGGCATTTTTGGGCTGAGATAAGCACTTTGGTGACATTTTCCTGTAACTTGTTCCCAGTACATTCTAAGTGGCTGCTGACTTTGTGAGGTCTCTAAAAGTGGGTTTTAGGAGCCCAACACAAAATACATGAGCCCCAATGCCTTCCTTCATACAAAACTGACACCCACTTTCCTTAAAAAATCGTGGCTCAAAATGGCATTTTTGGGCTGAGATAAGCACTTTGGTGACATTTTCCTGTAACTTGTTCCCAGTACATTCTAAGTGGCTGCTGACTTTGTGAGGTCTCTAAAAGTGGGTTTTAGGAGCCCAACACAAAATACATGAGCCCTAATGCCTTCCTTCAGACAGAACTGACACCCACTTTCTTTAAAAAATCGTGGTTCAAAATAGCATTTTTGGGCTGAGATAAGCACTTTGGTGACATTTTCCTGTAACTTGTTCCCAGTACATTTTAAGTGGCTGCTGACTTTGTGAGGTCTGTAAAATTGGGTTTTAGGAGCCCAACACAAAATACATGAGCCCTAATGCCTTCTTTCAGACAAAACTGACTTCCACTTTCTTAAAAAAATCTTGGGTCAAAATAGCATTATTAGACTGAGATAAGCACTTTGGTGACATTTTCCTGTAACTTGTTCCCAGTACATTCTAAGTGGCTGCTGACTTTGTGAGGTCTCTAAAAGTGGGTTTTAGGAGCCCAACACAAAATACATGAGCCCCAATGCCTTCCTTCATACAAAACTGACACCCACTTTCCTTAAAAAATCGTGGCTCAAAATGGCATTTTTGGGCTGAGATAAGCACTTTGGTGACATTTTCCTGTAACTTGTTCCCAGTACATTCTAAGTGGCTGCTGACTTTGTGAGGTCTCTAAAAGTGGGTTTTAGGAGCCCAACACAAAATACATGAGCCCTAATGCCTTCTTTCAGACAAAACTGACTTCCACTTTCTTAAAAAAATCTTGGGTCAAAATAGCATTATTAGACTGAGATAAGCACTTTGGTGACATTTTCCTGTAACTTGTTCCCAGTACATTCTAAGTGGCTGCTGACTTTGTGAGGTCTCTAAAAGTGGGTTTTAGGAGCCCAACACAAAATACATGAGCCCCAATGCCTTCCTTCATACAAAACTGACACCCACTTTCCTTAAAAAATCGTGGCTCAAAATGGCATTTTTGGGCTGAGATAAGCACTTTGGTGACATTTTCCTGTAACTTGTTCCCAGTACATTCTAAGTGGCTGCTGACTTTGTGAGGTCTCTAAAAGTGGGTTTTAGGAGCCCAACACAAAATACATGAGCCCTAATGCCTTCTTTCAGACAAAACTGACTTCCACTTTCTTAAAAAAATCTTGGGTCAAAATAGCATTATTAGACTGAGATAAGCACTTTGGTGACATTTTCCTGTAACTTGTTCCCAGTACATTCTAAGTGGCTGCTGACTTTGTGAGGTCTCTAAAAGTGGGTTTTAGGAGCCCAACACAAAATACATGAGCCCCAATGCCTTCCTTCATACAAAACTGACACCCACTTTCCTTAAAAAATCGTGGCTCAAAATGGCATTTTTGGGCTGAGATAAGCACTTTGGTGACATTTTCCTGTAACTTGTTCCCAGTACATTCTAAGTGGCTGCTGACTTTGTGAGGTCTCTAAAAGTGGGTTTTAGGAGCCCAACACAAAATACATGAGCCCTAATGCCTTCTTTCAGACAAAACTGACTTCCACTTTCTTAAAAAAATCTTGGGTCAAAATAGCATTATTAGACTGAGATAAGCACTTTGGTGACATTTTCCTGTAACTTGTTCCCAGTACATTCTAAGTGGCTGCTGACTTTGTGAGGTCTCTAAAAGTGGGTTTTAGGAGCCCAACACAAAATACATGAGCCCCAATGCCTTCCTTCATACAAAACTGACACCCACTTTCCTTAAAAAATCGTGGCTCAAAATGGCATTTTTGGGCTGAGATAAGCACTTTGGTGACATTTTCCTGTAACTTGTTCCCAGTACATTCTAAGTGGCTGCTGACTTTGTGAGGTCTCTAAAAGTGGGTTTTAGGAGCCCAACACAAAATACATGAGCCCCAATGCCTTCCTTCATACAAAACTGACACCCACTTTCCTTAAAAAATCGTGGCTCAAAATGGCATTTTTGGGCTGAGATAAGCACTTTGGTGACATTTTCCTGTAACTTGTTCCCAGTACATTCTAAGTGGCTGCTGACTTTGTGAGGTCTCTAAAAGTGGGTTTTAGGAGCCCAACACAAAATACATGAGCCCTAATGCCTTCTTTCAGACAAAACTGACTTCCACTTTCTTAAAAAAATCTTGGGTCAAAATAGCATTATTAGACTGAGATAAGCACTTTGGTGACATTTTCCTGTAACTTGTTCCCAGTACATTCTAAGTGGCTGCTGACTTTGTGAGGTCTCTAAAAGTGGGTTTTAGGAGCCCAACACAAAATACATGAGCCCCAATGCCTTCCTTCATACAAAACTGACACCCACTTTCCTTAAAAAATCGTGGCTCAAAATGGCATTTTTGGGCTGAGATAAGCACTTTGGTGACATTTTCCTGTAACTTGTTCCCAGTACATTCTAAGTGGCTGCTGACTTTGTGAGGTCTCTAAAAGTGGGTTTTAGGAGCCCAACACAAAATACATGAGCCCTAATGCCTTCCTTCAGACAGAACTGACACCCACTTTCTTTAAAAAATCGTGGTTCAAAATAGCATTTTTGGGCTGAGATAAGCACTTTGGTGACATTTTCCTGTAACTTGTTCCCAGTACATTTTAAGTGGCTGCTGACTTTGTGAGGTCTGTAAAATTGGGTTTTAGGAGCCCAACACAAAATACATGAGCCCTAATGCCTTCTTTCAGACAAAACTGACTTCCACTTTCTTAAAAAAATCTTGGGTCAAAATAGCATTATTAGACTGAGATAAGCACTTTGGTGACATTTTCCTGTAACTTGTTCCCAGTACATTCTAAGTGGCTGCTGACTTTGTGAGGTCTCTAAAAGTGGGTTTTAGGAACCCAACACAAAATACATGAGCCCCAATGCCTTCCTTCATACAAAACTGACACCCACTTTCCTTAAAAAATCGTGGCTCAAAATGGCATTTTTGGGCTGAGATAAGCACTTTGGTGACATTTTCCTGTAACTTGTTCCCAGTACATTCTAAGTGGCTGCTGACTTTGTGAGGTCTCTAAAAGTGGGTTTTAGGAGCCCAACACAAAATACATGAGCCCCAATGCCTTCCTTCATACAAAACTGACACCCACTTTCCTTAAAAAATCGTGGCTCAAAATGGCATTTTTGGGCTGAGATAAGCACTTTGGTGACATTTTCCTGTAACTTGTTCCCAGTACATTCTAAGTGGCTGCTGACTTTGTGAGGTCTCTAAAAGTGGGTTTTAGGAGCCCAACACAAAATACATGAGCCCTAATGCCTTCCTTCAGACAGAACTGACACCCACTTTCTTTAAAAAATCGTGGTTCAAAATAGCATTTTTGGGCTGAGATAAGCACTTTGGTGACATTTTCCTGTAACTTGTTCCCAGTACATTTTAAGTGGCTGCTGACTTTGTGAGGTCTGTAAAATTGGGTTTTAGGAGCCCAACACAAAATACATGAGCCCTAATGCCTTCTTTCAGACAAAACTGACTTCCACTTTCTTAAAAAAATCTTGGGTCAAAATAGCATTATTAGACTGAGATAAGCACTTTGGTGACATTTTCCTGTAACTTGTTCCCAGTACATTCTAAGTGGCTGCTGACTTTGTGAGGTCTCTAAAAGTGGGTTTTAGGAGCCCAACACAAAATACATGAGCCCCAATGCCTTCCTTCATACAAAACTGACACCCACTTTCCTTAAAAAATCGTGGCTCAAAATGGCATTTTTGGGCTGAGATAAGCACTTTGGTGACATTTTCCTGTAACTTGTTCCCAGTACATTCTAAGTGGCTGCTGACTTTGTGAGGTCTCTAAAAGTGGGTTTTAGGAGCCCAACACAAAATACATGAGCCCTAATGCCTTCTTTCAGACAAAACTGACTTCCACTTTCTTAAAAAAATCTTGGGTCAAAATAGCATTATTAGACTGAGATAAGCACTTTGGTGACATTTTCCTGTAACTTGTTCCCAGTACATTCTAAGTGGCTGCTGACTTTGTGAGGTCTCTAAAAGTGGGTTTTAGGAGCCCAACACAAAATACATGAGCCCCAATGCCTTCCTTCATACAAAACTGACACCCACTTTCCTTAAAAAATCGTGGCTCAAAATGGCATTTTTGGGCTGAGATAAGCACTTTGGTGACATTTTCCTGTAACTTGTTCCCAGTACATTCTAAGTGGCTGCTGACTTTGTGAGGTCTCTAAAAGTGGGTTTTAGGAGCCCAACACAAAATACATGAGCCCTAATGCCTTCTTTCAGACAAAACTGACTTCCACTTTCTTAAAAAAATCTTGGGTCAAAATAGCATTATTAGACTGAGATAAGCACTTTGGTGACATTTTCCTGTAACTTGTTCCCAGTACATTCTAAGTGGCTGCTGACTTTGTGAGGTCTCTAAAAGTGGGTTTTAGGAGCCCAACACAAAATACATGAGCCCCAATGCCTTCCTTCATACAAAACTGACACCCACTTTCCTTAAAAAATCGTGGCTCAAAATGGCATTTTTGGGCTGAGATAAGCACTTTGGTGACATTTTCCTGTAACTTGTTCCCAGTACATTCTAAGTGGCTGCTGACTTTGTGAGGTCTCTAAAAGTGGGTTTTAGGAGCCCAACACAAAATACATGAGCCCTAATGCCTTCTTTCAGACAAAACTGACTTCCACTTTCTTAAAAAAATCTTGGGTCAAAATAGCATTATTAGACTGAGATAAGCACTTTGGTGACATTTTCCTGTAACTTGTTCCCAGTACATTCTAAGTGGCTGCTGACTTTGTGAGGTCTCTAAAAGTGGGTTTTAGGAGCCCAACACAAAATACATGAGCCCCAATGCCTTCCTTCATACAAAACTGACACCCACTTTCCTTAAAAAATCGTGGCTCAAAATGGCATTTTTGGGCTGAGATAAGCACTTTGGTGACATTTTCCTGTAACTTGTTCCCAGTACATTCTAAGTGGCTGCTGACTTTGTGAGGTCTCTAAAAGTGGGTTTTAGGAGCCCAACACAAAATACATGAGCCCTAATGCCTTCCTTCAGACAGAACTGACACCCACTTTCTTTAAAAAATCGTGGTTCAAAATAGCATTTTTGGGCTGAGATAAGCACTTTGGTGACATTTTCCTGTAACTTGTTCCCAGTACATTTTAAGTGGCTGCTGACTTTGTGAGGTCTGTAAAATTGGGTTTTAGGAGCCCAACACAAAATACATGAGCCCTAATGCCTTCTTTCAGACAAAACTGACTTCCACTTTCTTAAAAAAATCTTGGGTCAAAATAGCATTATTAGACTGAGATAAGCACTTTGGTGACATTTTCCTGTAACTTGTTCCCAGTACATTCTAAGTGGCTGCTGACTTTGTGAGGTCTCTAAAAGTGGGTTTTAGGAGCCCAACACAAAATACATGAGCCCCAATGCCTTCCTTCATACAAAACTGACACCCACTTTCCTTAAAAAATCGTGGCTCAAAATGGCATTTTTGGGCTGAGATAAGCACTTTGGTGACATTTTCCTGTAACTTGTTCCCAGTACATTCTAAGTGGCTGCTGACTTTGTGAGGTCTCTAAAAGTGGGTTTTAGGAGCCCAACACAAAATACATGAGCCCCAATGCCTTCCTTCATACAAAACTGACACCCACTTTCCTTAAAAAATCGTGGCTCAAAATGGCATTTTTGGGCTGAGATAAGCACTTTGGTGACATTTTCCTGTAACTTGTTCCCAGTACATTCTAAGTGGCTGCTGACTTTGTGAGGTCTCTAAAAGTGGGTTTTAGGAGCCCAACACAAAATACATGAGCCCTAATGCCTTCTTTCAGACAAAACTGACTTCCACTTTCTTAAAAAAATCTTGGGTCAAAATAGCATTATTAGACTGAGATAAGCACTTTGGTGACATTTTCCTGTAACTTGTTCCCAGTACATTCTAAGTGGCTGCTGACTTTGTGAGGTCTCTAAAAGTGGGTTTTAGGAGCCCAACACAAAATACATGAGCCCCAATGCCTTCCTTCATACAAAACTGACACCCACTTTCCTTAAAAAATCGTGGCTCAAAATGGCATTTTTGGGCTGAGATAAGCACTTTGGTGACATTTTCCTGTAACTTGTTCCCAGTACATTCTAAGTGGCTGCTGACTTTGTGAGGTCTCTAAAAGTGGGTTTTAGGAGCCCAACACAAAATACATGAGCCCTAATGCCTTCCTTCAGACAGAACTGACACCCACTTTCTTTAAAAAATCGTGGTTCAAAATAGCATTTTTGGGCTGAGATAAGCACTTTGGTGACATTTTCCTGTAACTTGTTCCCAGTACATTTTAAGTGGCTGCTGACTTTGTGAGGTCTGTAAAATTGGGTTTTAGGAGCCCAACACAAAATACATGAGCCCTAATGCCTTCTTTCAGACAAAACTGACTTCCACTTTCTTAAAAAAATCTTGGGTCAAAATAGCATTATTAGACTGAGATAAGCACTTTGGTGACATTTTCCTGTAACTTGTTCCCAGTACATTCTAAGTGGCTGCTGACTTTGTGAGGTCTCTAAAAGTGGGTTTTAGGAGCCCAACACAAAATACATGAGCCCCAATGCCTTCCTTCATACAAAACTGACACCCACTTTCCTTAAAAAATCGTGGCTCAAAATGGCATTTTTGGGCTGAGATAAGCACTTTGGTGACATTTTCCTGTAACTTGTTCCCAGTACATTCTAAGTGGCTGCTGACTTTGTGAGGTCTCTAAAAGTGGGTTTTAGGAGCCCAACACAAAATACATGAGCCCTAATGCCTTCTTTCAGACAAAACTGACTTCCACTTTCTTAAAAAAATCTTGGGTCAAAATAGCATTATTAGACTGAGATAAGCACTTTGGTGACATTTTCCTGTAACTTGTTCCCAGTACATTCTAAGTGGCTGCTGACTTTGTGAGGTCTCTAAAAGTGGGTTTTAGGAGCCCAACACAAAATACATGAGCCCCAATGCCTTCCTTCATACAAAACTGACACCCACTTTCCTTAAAAAATCGTGGCTCAAAATGGCATTTTTGGGCTGAGATAAGCACTTTGGTGACATTTTCCTGTAACTTGTTCCCAGTACATTCTAAGTGGCTGCTGACTTTGTGAGGTCTCTAAAAGTGGGTTTTAGGAGCCCAACACAAAATACATGAGCCCTAATGCCTTCTTTCAGACAAAACTGACTTCCACTTTCTTAAAAAAATCTTGGGTCAAAATAGCATTATTAGACTGAGATAAGCACTTTGGTGACATTTTCCTGTAACTTGTTCCCAGTACATTCTAAGTGGCTGCTGACTTTGTGAGGTCTCTAAAAGTGGGTTTTAGGAGCCCAACACAAAATACATGAGCCCCAATGCCTTCCTTCATACAAAACTGACACCCACTTTCCTTAAAAAATCGTGGCTCAAAATGGCATTTTTGGGCTGAGATAAGCACTTTGGTGACATTTTCCTGTAACTTGTTCCCAGTACATTCTAAGTGGCTGCTGACTTTGTGAGGTCTCTAAAAGTGGGTTTTAGGAGCCCAACACAAAATACATGAGCCCTAATGCCTTCTTTCAGACAAAACTGACTTCCACTTTCTTAAAAAAATCTTGGGTCAAAATAGCATTATTAGACTGAGATAAGCACTTTGGTGACATTTTCCTGTAACTTGTTCCCAGTACATTCTAAGTGGCTGCTGACTTTGTGAGGTCTCTAAAAGTGGGTTTTAGGAGCCCAACACAAAATACATGAGCCCCAATGCCTTCCTTCATACAAAACTGACACCCACTTTCCTTAAAAAATCGTGGCTCAAAATGGCATTTTTGGGCTGAGATAAGCACTTTGGTGACATTTTCCTGTAACTTGTTCCCAGTACATTCTAAGTGGCTGCTGACTTTGTGAGGTCTCTAAAAGTGGGTTTTAGGAGCCCAACACAAAATACATGAGCCCTAATGCCTTCTTTCAGACAAAACTGACTTCCACTTTCTTAAAAAAATCTTGGGTCAAAATAGCATTATTAGACTGAGATAAGCACTTTGGTGACATTTTCCTGTAACTTGTTCCCAGTACATTCTAAGTGGCTGCTGACTTTGTGAGGTCTCTAAAAGTGGGTTTTAGGAGCCCAACACAAAATACATGAGCCCCAATGCCTTCCTTCATACAAAACTGACACCCACTTTCCTTAAAAAATCGTGGCTCAAAATGGCATTTTTGGGCTGAGATAAGCACTTTGGTGACATTTTCCTGTAACTTGTTCCCAGTACATTCTAAGTGGCTGCTGACTTTGTGAGGTCTCTAAAAGTGGGTTTTAGGAGCCCAACACAAAATACATGAGCCCTAATGCCTTCTTTCAGACAAAACTGACTTCCACTTTCTTAAAAAAATCTTGGGTCAAAATAGCATTATTAGACTGAGATAAGCACTTTGGTGACATTTTCCTGTAACTTGTTCCCAGTACATTCTAAGTGGCTGCTGACTTTGTGAGGTCTCTAAAAGTGGGTTTTAGGAGCCCAACACAAAATACATGAGCCCCAATGCCTTCCTTCATACAAAACTGACACCCACTTTCCTTAAAAAATCGTGGCTCAAAATGGCATTTTTGGGCTGAGATAAGCACTTTGGTGACATTTTCCTGTAACTTGTTCCCAGTACATTCTAAGTGGCTGCTGACTTTGTGAGGTCTCTAAAAGTGGGTTTTAGGAGCCCAACACAAAATACATGAGCCCTAATGCCTTCTTTCAGACAAAACTGACTTCCACTTTCTTAAAAAAATCTTGGGTCAAAATAGCATTATTAGACTGAGATAAGCACTTTGGTGACATTTTCCTGTAACTTGTTCCCAGTACATTCTAAGTGGCTGCTGACTTTGTGAGGTCTCTAAAAGTGGGTTTTAGGAGCCCAACACAAAATACATGAGCCCTAATGCCTTCTTTCAGACAAAACTGACTTCCACTTTCTTAAAAAAATCTTGGGTCAAAATAGCATTATTAGACTGAGATAAGCACTTTGGTGACATTTTCCTGTAACTTGTTCCCAGTACATTCTAAGTGGCTGCTGACTTTGTGAGGTCTCTAAAAGTGGGTTTTAGGAGCCCAACACAAAATACATGAGCCCCAATGCCTTCCTTCATACAAAACTGACACCCACTTTCCTTAAAAAATCGTGGCTCAAAATGGCATTTTTGGGCTGAGATAAGCACTTTGGTGACATTTTCCTGTAACTTGTTCCCAGTACATTCTAAGTGGCTGCTGACTTTGTGAGGTCTCTAAAAGTGGGTTTTAGGAGCCCAACACAAAATACATGAGCCCTAATGCCTTCTTTCAGACAAAACTGACTTCCACTTTCTTAAAAAAATCTTGGGTCAAAATAGCATTATTAGACTGAGATAAGCACTTTGGTGACATTTTCCTGTAACTTGTTCCCAGTACATTCTAAGTGGCTGCTGACTTTGTGAGGTCTCTAAAAGTGGGTTTTAGGAGCCCAACACAAAATACATGAGCCCCAATGCCTTCCTTCATACAAAACTGACACCCACTTTCCTTAAAAAATCGTGGCTCAAAATGGCATTTTTGGGCTGAGATAAGCACTTTGGTGACATTTTCCTGTAACTTGTTCCCAGTACATTCTAAGTGGCTGCTGACTTTGTGAGGTCTCTAAAAGTGGGTTTTAGGAGCCCAACACAAAATACATGAGCCCTAATGCCTTCTTTCAGACAAAACTGACTTCCACTTTCTTAAAAAAATCTTGGGTCAAAATAGCATTATTAGACTGAGATAAGCACTTTGGTGACATTTTCCTGTAACTTGTTCCCAGTACATTCTAAGTGGCTGCTGACTTTGTGAGGTCTCTAAAAGTGGGTTTTAGGAGCCCAACACAAAATACATGAGCCCTAATGCCTTCTTTCAGACAAAACTGACTTCCACTTTCTTAAAAAAATCTTGGGTCAAAATAGCATTATTAGACTGAGATAAGCACTTTGGTGACATTTTCCTGTAACTTGTTCCCAGTACATTCTAAGTGGCTGCTGACTTTGTGAGGTCTCTAAAAGTGGGTTTTAGGAGCCCAACACAAAATACATGAGCCCCAATGCCTTCCTTCATACAAAACTGACACCCACTTTCCTTAAAAAATCGTGGCTCAAAATGGCATTTTTGGGCTGAGATAAGCACTTTGGTGACATTTTCCTGTAACTTGTTCCCAGTACATTCTAAGTGGCTGCTGACTTTGTGAGGTCTCTAAAAGTGGGTTTTAGGAGCCCAACACAAAATACATGAGCCCTAATGCCTTCTTTCAGACAAAACTGACTTCCACTTTCTTAAAAAAATCTTGGGTCAAAATAGCATTATTAGACTGAGATAAGCACTTTGGTGACATTTTCCTGTAACTTGTTCCCAGTACATTCTAAGTGGCTGCTGACTTTGTGAGGTCTCTAAAAGTGGGTTTTAGGAGCCCAACACAAAATACATGAGCCCCAATGCCTTCCTTCATACAAAACTGACACCCACTTTCCTTAAAAAATCGTGGCTCAAAATGGCATTTTTGGGCTGAGATAAGCACTTTGGTGACATTTTCCTGTAACTTGTTCCCAGTACATTCTAAGTGGCTGCTGACTTTGTGAGGTCTCTAAAAGTGGGTTTTAGGAGCCCAACACAAAATACATGAGCCCCAATGCCTTCCTTCATACAAAACTGACACCCACTTTCCTTAAAAAATCGTGGCTCAAAATGGCATTTTTGGGCTGAGATAAGCACTTTGGTGACATTTTCCTGTAACTTGTTCCCAGTACATTCTAAGTGGCTGCTGACTTTGTGAGGTCTCTAAAAGTGGGTTTTAGGAGCCCAACACAAAATACATGAGCCCTAATGCCTTCTTTCAGACAAAACTGACTTCCACTTTCTTAAAAAAATCTTGGGTCAAAATAGCATTATTAGACTGAGATAAGCACTTTGGTGACATTTTCCTGTAACTTGTTCCCAGTACATTCTAAGTGGCTGCTGACTTTGTGAGGTCTCTAAAAGTGGGTTTTAGGAGCCCAACACAAAATACATGAGCCCCAATGCCTTCCTTCATACAAAACTGACACCCACTTTCCTTAAAAAATCGTGGCTCAAAATGGCATTTTTGGGCTGAGATAAGCACTTTGGTGACATTTTCCTGTAACTTGTTCCCAGTACATTCTAAGTGGCTGCTGACTTTGTGAGGTCTCTAAAAGTGGGTTTTAGGAGCCCAACACAAAATACATGAGCCCTAATGCCTTCTTTCAGACAAAACTGACTTCCACTTTCTTAAAAAAATCTTGGGTCAAAATAGCATTATTAGACTGAGATAAGCACTTTGGTGACATTTTCCTGTAACTTGTTCCCAGTACATTCTAAGTGGCTGCTGACTTTGTGAGGTCTCTAAAAGTGGGTTTTAGGAGCCCAACACAAAATACATGAGCCCCAATGCCTTCCTTCATACAAAACTGACACCCACTTTCCTTAAAAAATCGTGGCTCAAAATGGCATTTTTGGGCTGAGATAAGCACTTTGGTGACATTTTCCTGTAACTTGTTCCCAGTACATTCTAAGTGGCTGCTGACTTTGTGAGGTCTCTAAAAGTGGGTTTTAGGAGCCCAACACAAAATACATGAGCCCTAATGCCTTCTTTCAGACAAAACTGACTTCCACTTTCTTAAAAAAATCTTGGGTCAAAATAGCATTATTAGACTGAGATAAGCACTTTGGTGACATTTTCCTGTAACTTGTTCCCAGTACATTCTAAGTGGCTGCTGACTTTGTGAGGTCTCTAAAAGTGGGTTTTAGGAGCCCAACACAAAATACATGAGCCCCAATGCCTTCCTTCATACAAAACTGACACCCACTTTCCTTAAAAAATCGTGGCTCAAAATGGCATTTTTGGGCTGAGATAAGCACTTTGGTGACATTTTCCTGTAACTTGTTCCCAGTACATTCTAAGTGGCTGCTGACTTTGTGAGGTCTCTAAAAGTGGGTTTTAGGAGCCCAACACAAAATACATGAGCCCTAATGCCTTCTTTCAGACAAAACTGACTTCCACTTTCTTAAAAAAATCTTGGGTCAAAATAGCATTATTAGACTGAGATAAGCACTTTGGTGACATTTTCCTGTAACTTGTTCCCAGTACATTCTAAGTGGCTGCTGACTTTGTGAGGTCTCTAAAAGTGGGTTTTAGGAGCCCAACACAAAATACATGAGCCCCAATGCCTTCCTTCATACAAAACTGACACCCACTTTCCTTAAAAAATCGTGGCTCAAAATGGCATTTTTGGGCTGAGATAAGCACTTTGGTGACATTTTCCTGTAACTTGTTCCCAGTACATTCTAAGTGGCTGCTGACTTTGTGAGGTCTCTAAAAGTGGGTTTTAGGAGCCCAACACAAAATACATGAGCCCTAATGCCTTCTTTCAGACAAAACTGACTTCCACTTTCTTAAAAAAATCTTGGGTCAAAATAGCATTATTAGACTGAGATAAGCACTTTGGTGACATTTTCCTGTAACTTGTTCCCAGTACATTCTAAGTGGCTGCTGACTTTGTGAGGTCTCTAAAAGTGGGTTTTAGGAGCCCAACACAAAATACATGAGCCCCAATGCCTTCCTTCATACAAAACTGACACCCACTTTCCTTAAAAAATCGTGGCTCAAAATGGCATTTTTGGGCTGAGATAAGCACTTTGGTGACATTTTCCTGTAACTTGTTCCCAGTACATTCTAAGTGGCTGCTGACTTTGTGAGGTCTCTAAAAGTGGGTTTTAGGAGCCCAACACAAAATACATGAGCCCTAATGCCTTCTTTCAGACAAAACTGACTTCCACTTTCTTAAAAAAATCTTGGGTCAAAATAGCATTATTAGACTGAGATAAGCACTTTGGTGACATTTTCCTGTAACTTGTTCCCAGTACATTCTAAGTGGCTGCTGACTTTGTGAGGTCTCTAAAAGTGGGTTTTAGGAGCCCAACACAAAATACATGAGCCCCAATGCCTTCCTTCATACAAAACTGACACCCACTTTCCTTAAAAAATCGTGGCTCAAAATGGCATTTTTGGGCTGAGATAAGCACTTTGGTGACATTTTCCTGTAACTTGTTCCCAGTACATTCTAAGTGGCTGCTGACTTTGTGAGGTCTCTAAAAGTGGGTTTTAGGAGCCCAACACAAAATACATGAGCCCTAATGCCTTCTTTCAGACAAAACTGACTTCCACTTTCTTAAAAAAATCTTGGGTCAAAATAGCATTATTAGACTGAGATAAGCACTTTGGTGACATTTTCCTGTAACTTGTTCCCAGTACATTCTAAGTGGCTGCTGACTTTGTGAGGTCTCTAAAAGTGGGTTTTAGGAGCCCAACACAAAATACATGAGCCCCAATGCCTTCCTTCATACAAAACTGACACCCACTTTCCTTAAAAAATCGTGGCTCAAAATGGCATTTTTGGGCTGAGATAAGCACTTTGGTGACATTTTCCTGTAACTTGTTCCCAGTACATTCTAAGTGGCTGCTGACTTTGTGAGGTCTCTAAAAGTGGGTTTTAGGAGCCCAACACAAAATACATGAGCCCTAATGCCTTCTTTCAGACAAAACTGACTTCCACTTTCTTAAAAAAATCTTGGGTCAAAATAGCATTATTAGACTGAGATAAGCACTTTGGTGACATTTTCCTGTAACTTGTTCCCAGTACATTCTAAGTGGCTGCTGACTTTGTGAGGTCTCTAAAAGTGGGTTTTAGGAGCCCAACACAAAATACATGAGCCCCAATGCCTTCCTTCATACAAAACTGACACCCACTTTCCTTAAAAAATCGTGGCTCAAAATGGCATTTTTGGGCTGAGATAAGCACTTTGGTGACATTTTCCTGTAACTTGTTCCCAGTACATTCTAAGTGGCTGCTGACTTTGTGAGGTCTCTAAAAGTGGGTTTTAGGAGCCCAACACAAAATACATGAGCCCTAATGCCTTCTTTCAGACAAAACTGACTTCCACTTTCTTAAAAAAATCTTGGGTCAAAATAGCATTATTAGACTGAGATAAGCACTTTGGTGACATTTTCCTGTAACTTGTTCCCAGTACATTCTAAGTGGCTGCTGACTTTGTGAGGTCTCTAAAAGTGGGTTTTAGGAGCCCAACACAAAATACATGAGCCCCAATGCCTTCCTTCATACAAAACTGACACCCACTTTCCTTAAAAAATCGTGGCTCAAAATGGCATTTTTGGGCTGAGATAAGCACTTTGGTGACATTTTCCTGTAACTTGTTCCCAGTACATTCTAAGTGGCTGCTGACTTTGTGAGGTCTCTAAAAGTGGGTTTTAGGAGCCCAACACAAAATACATGAGCCCTAATGCCTTCTTTCAGACAAAACTGACTTCCACTTTCTTAAAAAAATCTTGGGTCAAAATAGCATTATTAGACTGAGATAAGCACTTTGGTGACATTTTCCTGTAACTTGTTCCCAGTACATTCTAAGTGGCTGCTGACTTTGTGAGGTCTCTAAAAGTGGGTTTTAGGAGCCCAACACAAAATACATGAGCCCCAATGCCTTCCTTCATACAAAACTGACACCCACTTTCCTTAAAAAATCGTGGCTCAAAATGGCATTTTTGGGCTGAGATAAGCACTTTGGTGACATTTTCCTGTAACTTGTTCCCAGTACATTCTAAGTGGCTGCTGACTTTGTGAGGTCTCTAAAAGTGGGTTTTAGGAGCCCAACACAAAATACATGAGCCCTAATGCCTTCTTTCAGACAAAACTGACTTCCACTTTCTTAAAAAAATCTTGGGTCAAAATAGCATTATTAGACTGAGATAAGCACTTTGGTGACATTTTCCTGTAACTTGTTCCCAGTACATTCTAAGTGGCTGCTGACTTTGTGAGGTCTCTAAAAGTGGGTTTTAGGAGCCCAACACAAAATACATGAGCCCTAATGCCTTCTTTCAGACAAAACTGACTTCCACTTTCTTAAAAAAATCTTGGGTCAAAATAGCATTATTAGACTGAGATAAGCACTTTGGTGACATTTTCCTGTAACTTGTTCCCAGTACATTCTAAGTGGCTGCTGACTTTGTGAGGTCTCTAAAAGTGGGTTTTAGGAGCCCAACACAAAATACATGAGCCCCAATGCCTTCCTTCATACAAAACTGACACCCACTTTCCTTAAAAAATCGTGGCTCAAAATGGCATTTTTGGGCTGAGATAAGCACTTTGGTGACATTTTCCTGTAACTTGTTCCCAGTACATTCTAAGTGGCTGCTGACTTTGTGAGGTCTCTAAAAGTGGGTTTTAGGAGCCCAACACAAAATACATGAGCCCTAATGCCTTCTTTCAGACAAAACTGACTTCCACTTTCTTAAAAAAATCTTGGGTCAAAATAGCATTATTAGACTGAGATAAGCACTTTGGTGACATTTTCCTGTAACTTGTTCCCAGTACATTCTAAGTGGCTGCTGACTTTGTGAGGTCTCTAAAAGTGGGTTTTAGGAGCCCAACACAAAATACATGAGCCCCAATGCCTTCCTTCATACAAAACTGACACCCACTTTCCTTAAAAAATCGTGGCTCAAAATGGCATTTTTGGGCTGAGATAAGCACTTTGGTGACATTTTCCTGTAACTTGTTCCCAGTACATTCTAAGTGGCTGCTGACTTTGTGAGGTCTCTAAAAGTGGGTTTTAGGAGCCCAACACAAAATACATGAGCCCTAATGCCTTCTTTCAGACAAAACTGACTTCCACTTTCTTAAAAAAATCTTGGGTCAAAATAGCATTATTAGACTGAGATAAGCACTTTGGTGACATTTTCCTGTAACTTGTTCCCAGTACATTCTAAGTGGCTGCTGACTTTGTGAGGTCTCTAAAAGTGGGTTTTAGGAGCCCAACACAAAATACATGAGCCCCAATGCCTTCCTTCATACAAAACTGACACCCACTTTCCTTAAAAAATCGTGGCTCAAAATGGCATTTTTGGGCTGAGATAAGCACTTTGGTGACATTTTCCTGTAACTTGTTCCCAGTACATTCTAAGTGGCTGCTGACTTTGTGAGGTCTCTAAAAGTGGGTTTTAGGAGCCCAACACAAAATACATGAGCCCTAATGCCTTCTTTCAGACAAAACTGACTTCCACTTTCTTAAAAAAATCTTGGGTCAAAATAGCATTATTAGACTGAGATAAGCACTTTGGTGACATTTTCCTGTAACTTGTTCCCAGTACATTCTAAGTGGCTGCTGACTTTGTGAGGTCTCTAAAAGTGGGTTTTAGGAGCCCAACACAAAATACATGAGCCCCAATGCCTTCCTTCATACAAAACTGACACCCACTTTCCTTAAAAAATCGTGGCTCAAAATGGCATTTTTGGGCTGAGATAAGCACTTTGGTGACATTTTCCTGTAACTTGTTCCCAGTACATTCTAAGTGGCTGCTGACTTTGTGAGGTCTCTAAAAGTGGGTTTTAGGAGCCCAACACAAAATACATGAGCCCTAATGCCTTCTTTCAGACAAAACTGACTTCCACTTTCTTAAAAAAATCTTGGGTCAAAATAGCATTATTAGACTGAGATAAGCACTTTGGTGACATTTTCCTGTAACTTGTTCCCAGTACATTCTAAGTGGCTGCTGACTTTGTGAGGTCTCTAAAAGTGGGTTTTAGGAGCCCAACACAAAATACATGAGCCCCAATGCCTTCCTTCATACAAAACTGACACCCACTTTCCTTAAAAAATCGTGGCTCAAAATGGCATTTTTGGGCTGAGATAAGCACTTTGGTGACATTTTCCTGTAACTTGTTCCCAGTACATTCTAAGTGGCTGCTGACTTTGTGAGGTCTCTAAAAGTGGGTTTTAGGAGCCCAACACAAAATACATGAGCCCTAATGCCTTCTTTCAGACAAAACTGACTTCCACTTTCTTAAAAAAATCTTGGGTCAAAATAGCATTATTAGACTGAGATAAGCACTTTGGTGACATTTTCCTGTAACTTGTTCCCAGTACATTCTAAGTGGCTGCTGACTTTGTGAGGTCTCTAAAAGTGGGTTTTAGGAGCCCAACACAAAATACATGAGCCCCAATGCCTTCCTTCATACAAAACTGACACCCACTTTCCTTAAAAAATCGTGGCTCAAAATGGCATTTTTGGGCTGAGATAAGCACTTTGGTGACATTTTCCTGTAACTTGTTCCCAGTACATTCTAAGTGGCTGCTGACTTTGTGAGGTCTCTAAAAGTGGGTTTTAGGAGCCCAACACAAAATACATGAGCCCTAATGCCTTCTTTCAGACAAAACTGACTTCCACTTTCTTAAAAAAATCTTGGGTCAAAATAGCATTATTAGACTGAGATAAGCACTTTGGTGACATTTTCCTGTAACTTGTTCCCAGTACATTCTAAGTGGCTGCTGACTTTGTGAGGTCTCTAAAAGTGGGTTTTAGGAGCCCAACACAAAATACATGAGCCCTAATGCCTTCTTTCAGACAAAACTGACTTCCACTTTCTTAAAAAAATCTTGGGTCAAAATAGCATTATTAGACTGAGATAAGCACTTTGGTGACATTTTCCTGTAACTTGTTCCCAGTACATTCTAAGTGGCTGCTGACTTTGTGAGGTCTCTAAAAGTGGGTTTTAGGAGCCCAACACAAAATACATGAGCCCCAATGCCTTCCTTCATACAAAACTGACACCCACTTTCCTTAAAAAATCGTGGCTCAAAATGGCATTTTTGGGCTGAGATAAGCACTTTGGTGACATTTTCCTGTAACTTGTTCCCAGTACATTCTAAGTGGCTGCTGACTTTGTGAGGTCTCTAAAAGTGGGTTTTAGGAGCCCAACACAAAATACATGAGCCCTAATGCCTTCTTTCAGACAAAACTGACTTCCACTTTCTTAAAAAAATCTTGGGTCAAAATAGCATTATTAGACTGAGATAAGCACTTTGGTGACATTTTCCTGTAACTTGTTCCCAGTACATTCTAAGTGGCTGCTGACTTTGTGAGGTCTCTAAAAGTGGGTTTTAGGAGCCCAACACAAAATACATGAGCCCCAATGCCTTCCTTCATACAAAACTGACACCCACTTTCCTTAAAAAATCGTGGCTCAAAATGGCATTTTTGGGCTGAGATAAGCACTTTGGTGACATTTTCCTGTAACTTGTTCCCAGTACATTCTAAGTGGCTGCTGACTTTGTGAGGTCTCTAAAAGTGGGTTTTAGGAGCCCAACACAAAATACATGAGCCCTAATGCCTTCCTTCAGACAAAACTGACACCCACTTTCCTTAAAAAATCGTGGCTCAAAATAGCACTTTTGGGCTGAGATAAGCACTTTGGTGACATTTTCCTGTAACTTGTTCCCAGTACATTCTAAGTGGCTGCTGACTTTGTGAGGTCTCTAAAAGTGGGTTTTAGGAGCCCAACACAAAATACATGAGCCCTAATGCCTTCCTTCAGACAAAACTGACACCCACTTTCCTTAAAAAATCGTGGCTCAAAATAGCACTTTTGGGCTGAGATAAGCACTTTGGTGACATTTTCCTGTAACTTGTTCCCAGTACATTCTAAGTGGCTGCTGACTTTGTGAGGTCTCTAAAAGTGGGTTTTAGGAGCCCAACACAAAATACATAAGCCCTAATGCCTTCTTTCAGACAAAACTGACACCCACTTTCTTAAAAAAATCTTGGGTCAAAATAGCATTTTTAGACAGAGATAAGCACTTTGGTGACATTTTCCTGTAACTTGTTCCCAGTACATTGTAAGTGGCTGCTGACTTTGTGAGGTCTCTAAAAGGTGGTTTTAGGAGCCCAACACAAAATACATGAGCCCTAATGCCTTCCTTCAGACAAAACTGACACCCACTTTCCTTAAAAAATCGTGGCTCAAAATAGCACTTTTGGGCTGAGATAAGCACTTTGGTGACATTTTCCTGTAACTTGTTCCCAGTACATTCTAAGTGGCTGCTGACTTTGTGAGGTCTCTAAAAGTGGGTTTTAGGAGCCCAACACAAAATACATAAGCCCTAATGCCTTCTTTCAGACAAAACTGACACCCACTTTCTTAAAAAATCTTGGGTCAAAATAGCATTTTTAGACTGAGATAAGCACTTTGGTGACATTTTCCTGTAACTTGTTCCCAGTACATTGTAAGTGGCTGCTGACTTTGTGAGGTCTCTAAAAGGTGGTTTTAGGAGCCCAACACAAAATACATGAGCCCTAATGCCTTCCTTCAGACAAAACTGACACCCACTTTCCTTAAAAAATCGTGGCTCAAAATAGCACTTTTGGGCTGAGATAAGCACTTTGGTGACATTTTCCTGTAACTTGTTCCCAGTACATTCTAAGTGGCTGCTGACTTTGTGAGGTCTCTAAAAGTGGGTTTTAGGAGCCCAACACAAAATACATGAGCCCTAATGCCTTCCTTCAGACAAAACTGACACCCACTTTCCTTAAAAAATCGTGGCTCAAAATAGCACTTTTGGGCTGAGATAAGCACTTTGGTGACATTTTCCTGTAACTTGTTCCCAGTACATTCTAAGTGGCTGCTGACTTTGTGAGGTCTCTAAAAGTGGGTTTTAGGAGCCCAACACAAAATACATGAGCCCTAATGCCTTCCTTCAGACAAAACTGACACCCACTTTCCTTAAAAAATCGTGGCTCAAAATAGCACTTTTGGGCTGAGATAAGCACTTTGGTGACATTTTCCTGTAACTTGTTCCCAGTACATTCTAAGTGGCTGCTGACTTTGTGAGGTCTCTAAAAGTGGGTTTTAGGAGCCCAACACAAAATACATGAGCCCTAATGCCTTCCTTCAGACAAAACTGACACCCACTTTCCTTAAAAAATCGTGGCTCAAAATAGCACTTTTGGGCTGAGATAAGCACTTTGGTGACATTTTCCTGTAACTTGTTCCCAGTACATTCTAAGTGGCTGCTGACTTTGTGAGGTCTCTAAAAGTGGGTTTTAGGAGCCCAACACAAAATACATGAGCCCTAATGCCTTCCTTCAGACAAAACTGACACCCACTTTCCTTAAAAAATCGTGGCTCAAAATAGCACTTTTGGGCTGAGATAAGCACTTTGGTGACATTTTCCTGTAACTTGTTCCCAGTACATTCTAAGTGGCTGCTGACTTTGTGAGGTCTCTAAAAGTGGGTTTTAGGAGCCCAACACAAAATACATGAGCCCTAATGCCTTCCTTCAGACAAAACTGACACCCACTTTCCTTAAAAAATCGTGGCTCAAAATAGCACTTTTGGGCTGAGATAAGCACTTTGGTGACATTTTCCTGTAACTTGTTCCCAGTACATTCTAAGTGGCTGCTGACTTTGTGAGGTCTCTAAAAGTGGGTTTTAGGAGCCCAACACAAAATATATAAGCCCTAATGCCTTCTTTCAGACAAAACTGACACCCACTTTCTTAAAAAAATCTTGGGTCAAAATAGCATTTTTAGACTGAGATAAGCACTTTGGTGACATTTTCCTGTAACTTGTTCCCAGTACATTGTAAGTGGCTGCTGACTTTGTGAGGTCTCTAAAAGGTGGTTTTAGGAGCCCAACACAAAATACATGAGCCCTAATGCCTTCCTTCAGACAAAACTGACACCCACTTTCCTTAAAAAATCGTGGCTCAAAATAGCACTTTTGGGCTGAGATAAGCACTTTGGTGACATTTTCCTGTAACTTGTTCCCAGTACATTCTAAGTGGCTGCTGACTTTGTGAGGTCTCTAAAAGTGGGTTTTAGGAGCCCAACACAAAATACATGAGCCCTAATGCCTTCCTTCAGACAAAACTGACACCCACTTTCCTTAAAAAATCGTGGCTCAAAATAGCACTTTTGGGCTGAGATAAGCACTTTGGTGACATTTTCCTGTAACTTGTTCCCAGTACATTCTAAGTGGCTGCTGACTTTGTGAGGTCTCTAAAAGTGGGTTTTAGGAGCCCAACACAAAATACATGAGCCCCAATGCCTTCCTTCATACAAAACTGACACCCACTTTCCTTAAAAAATCGTGGCTCAAAATGGCATTTTTGGGCTGAGATAAGCACTTTGGTGACATTTTCCTGTAACTTGTTCCCAGTACATTCTAAGTGGCTGCTGACTTTGTGAGGTCTCTAAAAGTGGGTTTTAGGAGCCCAACACAAAATACATGAGCCCTAATGCCTTCTTTCAGACAAAACTGACTTCCACTTTCTTAAAAAAATCTTGGGTCAAAATAGCATTATTAGACTGAGATAAGCACTTTGGTGACATTTTCCTGTAACTTGTTCCCAGTACATTCTAAGTGGCTGCTGACTTTGTGAGGTCTCTAAAAGTGGGTTTTAGGAGCCCAACACAAAATACATGAGCCCCAATGCCTTCCTTCATACAAAACTGACACCCACTTTCCTTAAAAAATCGTGGCTCAAAATGGCATTTTTGGGCTGAGATAAGCACTTTGGTGACATTTTCCTGTAACTTGTTCCCAGTACATTCTAAGTGGCTGCTGACTTTGTGAGGTCTCTAAAAGTGGGTTTTAGGAGCCCAACACAAAATACATGAGCCCTAATGCCTTCTTTCAGACAAAACTGACTTCCACTTTCTTAAAAAAATCTTGGGTCAAAATAGCATTATTAGACTGAGATAAGCACTTTGGTGACATTTTCCTGTAACTTGTTCCCAGTACATTCTAAGTGGCTGCTGACTTTGTGAGGTCTCTAAAAGTGGGTTTTAGGAGCCCAACACAAAATACATGAGCCCCAATGCCTTCCTTCATACAAAACTGACACCCACTTTCCTTAAAAAATCGTGGCTCAAAATGGCATTTTTGGGCTGAGATAAGCACTTTGGTGACATTTTCCTGTAACTTGTTCCCAGTACATTCTAAGTGGCTGCTGACTTTGTGAGGTCTCTAAAAGTGGGTTTTAGGAGCCCAACACAAAATACATGAGCCCTAATGCCTTCTTTCAGACAAAACTGACTTCCACTTTCTTAAAAAAATCTTGGGTCAAAATAGCATTATTAGACTGAGATAAGCACTTTGGTGACATTTTCCTGTAACTTGTTCCCAGTACATTCTAAGTGGCTGCTGACTTTGTGAGGTCTCTAAAAGTGGGTTTTAGGAGCCCAACACAAAATACATGAGCCCCAATGCCTTCCTTCATACAAAACTGACACCCACTTTCCTTAAAAAATCGTGGCTCAAAATGGCATTTTTGGGCTGAGATAAGCACTTTGGTGACATTTTCCTGTAACTTGTTCCCAGTACATTCTAAGTGGCTGCTGACTTTGTGAGGTCTCTAAAAGTGGGTTTTAGGAGCCCAACACAAAATACATGAGCCCTAATGCCTTCTTTCAGACAAAACTGACTTCCACTTTCTTAAAAAAATCTTGGGTCAAAATAGCATTATTAGACTGAGATAAGCACTTTGGTGACATTTTCCTGTAACTTGTTCCCAGTACATTCTAAGTGGCTGCTGACTTTGTGAGGTCTCTAAAAGTGGGTTTTAGGAGCCCAACACAAAATACATGAGCCCTAATGCCTTCTTTCAGACAAAACTGACTTCCACTTTCTTAAAAAAATCTTGGGTCAAAATAGCATTATTAGACTGAGATAAGCACTTTGGTGACATTTTCCTGTAACTTGTTCCCAGTACATTCTAAGTGGCTGCTGACTTTGTGAGGTCTCTAAAAGTGGGTTTTAGGAGCCCAACACAAAATACATGAGCCCCAATGCCTTCCTTCATACAAAACTGACACCCACTTTCCTTAAAAAATCGTGGCTCAAAATGGCATTTTTGGGCTGAGATAAGCACTTTGGTGACATTTTCCTGTAACTTGTTCCCAGTACATTCTAAGTGGCTGCTGACTTTGTGAGGTCTCTAAAAGTGGGTTTTAGGAGCCCAACACAAAATACATGAGCCCTAATGCCTTCTTTCAGACAAAACTGACTTCCACTTTCTTAAAAAAATCTTGGGTCAAAATAGCATTATTAGACTGAGATAAGCACTTTGGTGACATTTTCCTGTAACTTGTTCCCAGTACATTCTAAGTGGCTGCTGACTTTGTGAGGTCTCTAAAAGTGGGTTTTAGGAGCCCAACACAAAATACATGAGCCCCAATGCCTTCCTTCATACAAAACTGACACCCACTTTCCTTAAAAAATCGTGGCTCAAAATGGCATTTTTGGGCTGAGATAAGCACTTTGGTGACATTTTCCTGTAACTTGTTCCCAGTACATTCTAAGTGGCTGCTGACTTTGTGAGGTCTCTAAAAGTGGGTTTTAGGAGCCCAACACAAAATACATGAGCCCTAATGCCTTCCTTCAGACAAAACTGACACCCACTTTCCTTAAAAAATCGTGGCTCAAAATAGCACTTTTGGGCTGAGATAAGCACTTTGGTGACATTTTCCTGTAACTTGTTCCCAGTACATTCTAAGTGGCTGCTGACTTTGTGAGGTCTCTAAAAGTGGGTTTTAGGAGCCCAACACAAAATACATGAGCCCTAATGCCTTCCTTCAGACAAAACTGACACCCACTTTCCTTAAAAAATCGTGGCTCAAAATAGCACTTTTGGGCTGAGATAAGCACTTTGGTGACATTTTCCTGTAACTTGTTCCCAGTACATTCTAAGTGGCTGCTGACTTTGTGAGGTCTCTAAAAGTGGGTTTTAGGAGCCCAACACAAAATACATAAGCCCTAATGCCTTCTTTCAGACAAAACTGACACCCACTTTCTTAAAAAAATCTTGGGTCAAAATAGCATTTTTAGACTGAGATAAGCACTTTGGTGACATTTTCCTGTAACTTGTTCCCAGTACATTGTAAGTGGCTGCTGACTTTGTGAGGTCTCTAAAAGGTGGTTTTAGGAGCCCAACACAAAATACATGAGCCCTAATGCCTTCCTTCAGACAAAACTGACACCCACTTTCCTTAAAAAATCGTGGCTCAAAATAGCACTTTTGGGCTGAGATAAGCACTTTGGTGACATTTTCCTGTAACTTGTTCCCAGTACATTCTAAGTGGCTGCTGACTTTGTGAGGTCTCTAAAAGTGGGTTTTAGGAGCCCAACACAAAATACATAAGCCCTAATGCCTTCTTTCAGACAAAACTGACACCCACTTTCTTAAAAAATCTTGGGTCAAAATAGCATTTTTAGACTGAGATAAGCACTTTGGTGACATTTTCCTGTAACTTGTTCCCAGTACATTCTAAGTGGCTGCTGACTTTGTGAGGTCTCTAAAAGTGGGTTTTAGGAGCCCAACACAAAATACATGAGCCCTAATGCCTTCCTTCAGACAAAACTGACACCCACTTTCCTTAAAAAATCGTGGCTCAAAATAGCACTTTTGGGCTGAGATAAGCACTTTGGTGACATTTTCCTGTAACTTGTTCCCAGTACATTCTAAGTGGCTGCTGACTTTGTGAGGTCTCTAAAAGTGGGTTTTAGGAGCCCAACACAAAATACATGAGCCCTAATGCCTTCCTTCAGACAAAACTGACACCCACTTTCCTTAAAAAATCGTGGCTCAAAATAGCACTTTTGGGCTGAGATAAGCACTTTGGTGACATTTTCCTGTAACTTGTTCCCAGTACATTCTAAGTGGCTGCTGACTTTGTGAGGTCTCTAAAAGTGGGTTTTAGGAGCCCAACACAAAATACATGAGCCCTAATGCCTTCCTTCAGACAAAACTGACACCCACTTTCCTTAAAAAATCGTGGCTCAAAATAGCACTTTTGGGCTGAGATAAGCACTTTGGTGACATTTTCCTGTAACTTGTTCCCAGTACATTCTAAGTGGCTGCTGACTTTGTGAGGTCTCTAAAAGTGGGTTTTAGGAGCCCAACACAAAATACATGAGCCCTAATGCCTTCCTTCAGACAAAACTGACACCCACTTTCCTTAAAAAATCGTGGCTCAAAATAGCACTTTTGGGCTGAGATAAGCACTTTGGTGACATTTTCCTGTAACTTGTTCCCAGTACATTCTAAGTGGCTGCTGACTTTGTGAGGTCTCTAAAAGTGGGTTTTAGGAGCCCAACACAAAATACATGAGCCCTAATGCCTTCCTTCAGACAAAACTGACACCCACTTTCCTTAAAAAATCGTGGCTCAAAATAGCACTTTTGGGCTGAGATAAGCACTTTGGTGACATTTTCCTGTAACTTGTTCCCAGTACATTCTAAGTGGCTGCTGACTTTGTGAGGTCTCTAAAAGTGGGTTTTAGGAGCCCAACACAAAATATATAAGCCCTAATGCCTTCTTTCAGACAAAACTGACACCCACTTTCTTAAAAAAATCTTGGGTCAAAATAGCATTTTTAGACTGAGATAAGCACTTTGGTGACATTTTCCTGTAACTTGTTCCCAGTACATTGTAAGTGGCTGCTGACTTTGTGAGGTCTCTAAAAGGTGGTTTTAGGAGCCCAACACAAAATACATGAGCCCTAATGCCTTCCTTCAGACAAAACTGACACCCACTTTCCTTAAAAAATCGTGGCTCAAAATAGCACTTTTGGGCTGAGATAAGCACTTTGGTGACATTTTCCTGTAACTTGTTCCCAGTACATTCTAAGTGGCTGCTGACTTTGTGAGGTCTCTAAAAGTGGGTTTTAGGAGCCCAACACAAAATACATGAGCCCTAATGCCTTCCTTCAGACAAAACTGACACCCACTTTCCTTAAAAAATCGTGGCTCAAAATAGCACTTTTGGGCTGAGATAAGCACTTTGGTGACATTTTCCTGTAACTTGTTCCCAGTACATTCTAAGTGGCTGCTGACTTTGTGAGGTCTCTAAAAGTGGGTTTTAGGAGCCCAACACAAAATACATGAGCCCCAATGCCTTCCTTCATACAAAACTGACACCCACTTTCCTTAAAAAATCGTGGCTCAAAATGGCATTTTTGGGCTGAGATAAGCACTTTGGTGACATTTTCCTGTAACTTGTTCCCAGTACATTCTAAGTGGCTGCTGACTTTGTGAGGTCTCTAAAAGTGGGTTTTAGGAGCCCAACACAAAATACATGAGCCCTAATGCCTTCTTTCAGACAAAACTGACTTCCACTTTCTTAAAAAAATCTTGGGTCAAAATAGCATTATTAGACTGAGATAAGCACTTTGGTGACATTTTCCTGTAACTTGTTCCCAGTACATTCTAAGTGGCTGCTGACTTTGTGAGGTCTCTAAAAGTGGGTTTTAGGAGCCCAACACAAAATACATGAGCCCCAATGCCTTCCTTCATACAAAACTGACACCCACTTTCCTTAAAAAATCGTGGCTCAAAATGGCATTTTTGGGCTGAGATAAGCACTTTGGTGACATTTTCCTGTAACTTGTTCCCAGTACATTCTAAGTGGCTGCTGACTTTGTGAGGTCTCTAAAAGTGGGTTTTAGGAGCCCAACACAAAATACATGAGCCCTAATGCCTTCTTTCAGACAAAACTGACTTCCACTTTCTTAAAAAAATCTTGGGTCAAAATAGCATTATTAGACTGAGATAAGCACTTTGGTGACATTTTCCTGTAACTTGTTCCCAGTACATTCTAAGTGGCTGCTGACTTTGTGAGGTCTCTAAAAGTGGGTTTTAGGAGCCCAACACAAAATACATGAGCCCCAATGCCTTCCTTCATACAAAACTGACACCCACTTTCCTTAAAAAATCGTGGCTCAAAATGGCATTTTTGGGCTGAGATAAGCACTTTGGTGACATTTTCCTGTAACTTGTTCCCAGTACATTTTAAGTGGCTGCTGACTTTGTGAGGTCTCTAAAAGTGGGTTTTAGGAGCCCAACACAAAATACATGAGCCCTAATGCCTTCTTTCAGACAAAACTGACTTCCACTTTCTTAAAAAAATCTTGGGTCAAAATAGCATTATTAGACTGAGATAAGCACTTTGGTGACATTTTCCTGTAACTTGTTCCCAGTACATTCTAAGTGGCTGCTGACTTTGTGAGGTCTCTAAAAGTGGGTTTTAGGAGCCCAACACAAAATACATGAGCCCCAATGCCTTCCTTCATACAAAACTGACACCCACTTTCCTTAAAAAATCGTGGCTCAAAATGGCATTTTTGGGCTGAGATAAGCACTTTGGTGACATTTTCCTGTAACTTGTTCCCAGTACATTCTAAGTGGCTGCTGACTTTGTGAGGTCTCTAAAAGTGGGTTTTAGGAGCCCAACACAAAATACATGAGCCCTAATGCCTTCTTTCAGACAAAACTGACTTCCACTTTCTTAAAAAAATCTTGGGTCAAAATAGCATTATTAGACTGAGATAAGCACTTTGGTGACATTTTCCTGTAACTTGTTCCCAGTACATTCTAAGTGGCTGCTGACTTTGTGAGGTCTCTAAAAGTGGGTTTTAGGAGCCCAACACAAAATACATGAGCCCCAATGCCTTCCTTCATACAAAACTGACACCCACTTTCCTTAAAAAATCGTGGCTCAAAATTGCATTTTTGGGCTGAGATAAGCACTTTGGTGACATTTTCCTGTAACTTGTTCCCAGTACATTCTAAGTGGCTGCTGACTTTGTGAGGTCTCTAAAAGTGGGTTTTAGGAGCCCAACACAAAATACATGAGCCCTAATGCCTTCTTTCAGACAAAACTGACTTCCACTTTCTTAAAAAAATCTTGGGTCAAAATAGCATTATTAGACTGAGATAAGCACTTTGGTGACATTTTCCTGTAACTTGTTCCCAGTACATTCTAAGTGGCTGCTGACTTTGTGAGGTCTCTAAAAGTGGGTTTTAGGAGCCCAACACAAAATACATGAGCCCCAATGCCTTCCTTCATACAAAACTGACACCCACTTTCCTTAAAAAATCGTGGCTCAAAATGGCATTTTTGGGCTGAGATAAGCACTTTGGTGACATTTTCCTGTAACTTGTTCCCAGTACATTCTAAGTGGCTGCTGACTTTGTGAGGTCTCTAAAAGTGGGTTTTAGGAGCCCAACACAAAATACATGAGCCCCAATGCCTTCCTTCATACAAAACTGACACCCACTTTCCTTAAAAAATCGTGGCTCAAAATGGCATTTTTGGGCTGAGATAAGCACTTTGGTGACATTTTCCTGTAACTTGTTCCCAGTACATTCTAAGTGGCTGCTGACTTTGTGAGGTCTCTAAAAGTGGGTTTTAGGAGCCCAACACAAAATACATGAGCCCTAATGCCTTCTTTCAGACAAAACTGACTTCCACTTTCTTAAAAAAATCTTGGGTCAAAATAGCATTATTAGACTGAGATAAGCACTTTGGTGACATTTTCCTGTAACTTGTTCCCAGTACATTCTAAGTGGCTGCTGACTTTGTGAGGTCTCTAAAAGTGGGTTTTAGGAGCCCAACACAAAATACATGAGCCCCAATGCCTTCCTTCATACAAAACTGACACCCACTTTCCTTAAAAAATCGTGGCTCAAAATGGCATTTTTGGGCTGAGATAAGCACTTTGGTGACATTTTCCTGTAACTTGTTCCCAGTACATTCTAAGTGGCTGCTGACTTTGTGAGGTCTCTAAAAGTGGGTTTTAGGAGCCCAACACAAAATACATGAGCCCTAATGCCTTCTTTCAGACAAAACTGACTTCCACTTTCTTAAAAAAATCTTGGGTCAAAATAGCATTATTAGACTGAGATAAGCACTTTGGTGACATTTTCCTGTAACTTGTTCCCAGTACATTCTAAGTGGCTGCTGACTTTGTGAGGTCTCTAAAAGTGGGTTTTAGGAGCCCAACACAAAATACATGAGCCCCAATGCCTTCCTTCATACAAAACTGACACCCACTTTCCTTAAAAAATCGTGGCTCAAAATGGCATTTTTGGGCTGAGATAAGCACTTTGGTGACATTTTCCTGTAACTTGTTCCCAGTACATTCTAAGTGGCTGCTGACTTTGTGAGGTCTCTAAAAGTGGGTTTTAGGAGCCCAACACAAAATACATGAGCCCCAATGCCTTCCTTCATACAAAACTGACACCCACTTTCCTTAAAAAATCGTGGCTCAAAATGGCATTTTTGGGCTGAGATAAGCACTTTGGTGACATTTTCCTGTAACTTGTTCCCAGTACATTCTAAGTGGCTGCTGACTTTGTGAGGTCTCTAAAAGTGGGTTTTAGGAGCCCAACACAAAATACATGAGCCCTAATGCCTTCTTTCAGACAAAACTGACTTCCACTTTCTTAAAAAAATCTTGGGTCAAAATAGCATTATTAGACTGAGATAAGCACTTTGGTGACATTTTCCTGTAACTTGTTCCCAGTACATTCTAAGTGGCTGCTGACTTTGTGAGGTCTCTAAAAGTGGGTTTTAGGAGCCCAACACAAAATACATGAGCCCCAATGCCTTCCTTCATACAAAACTGACACCCACTTTCCTTAAAAAATCGTGGCTCAAAATGGCATTTTTGGGCTGAGATAAGCACTTTGGTGACATTTTCCTGTAACTTGTTCCCAGTACATTCTAAGTGGCTGCTGACTTTGTGAGGTCTCTAAAAGTGGGTTTTAGGAGCCCAACACAAAATACATGAGCCCTAATGCCTTCTTTCAGACAAAACTGACTTCCACTTTCTTAAAAAAATCTTGGGTCAAAATAGCATTATTAGACTGAGATAAGCACTTTGGTGACATTTTCCTGTAACTTGTTCCCAGTACATTCTAAGTGGCTGCTGACTTTGTGAGGTCTCTAAAAGTGGGTTTTAGGAGCCCAACACAAAATACATGAGCCCCAATGCCTTCCTTCATACAAAACTGACACCCACTTTCCTTAAAAAATCGTGGCTCAAAATGGCATTTTTGGGCTGAGATAAGCACTTTGGTGACATTTTCCTGTAACTTGTTCCCAGTACATTCTAAGTGGCTGCTGACTTTGTGAGGTCTCTAAAAGTGGGTTTTAGGAGCCCAACACAAAATACATGAGCCCTAATGCCTTCTTTCAGACAAAACTGACTTCCACTTTCTTAAAAAAATCTTGGGTCAAAATAGCATTATTAGACTGAGATAAGCACTTTGGTGACATTTTCCTGTAACTTGTTCCCAGTACATTCTAAGTGGCTGCTGACTTTGTGAGGTCTCTAAAAGTGGGTTTTAGGAGCCCAACACAAAATACATGAGCCCCAATGCCTTCCTTCATACAAAACTGACACCCACTTTCCTTAAAAAATCGTGGCTCAAAATGGCATTTTTGGGCTGAGATAAGCACTTTGGTGACATTTTCCTGTAACTTGTTCCCAGTACATTCTAAGTGGCTGCTGACTTTGTGAGGTCTCTAAAAGTGGGTTTTAGGAGCCCAACACAAAATACATGAGCCCTAATGCCTTCTTTCAGACAAAACTGACTTCCACTTTCTTAAAAAAATCTTGGGTCAAAATAGCATTATTAGACTGAGATAAGCACTTTGGTGACATTTTCCTGTAACTTGTTCCCAGTACATTCTAAGTGGCTGCTGACTTTGTGAGGTCTCTAAAAGTGGGTTTTAGGAGCCCAACACAAAATACATGAGCCCCAATGCCTTCCTTCATACAAAACTGACACCCACTTTCCTTAAAAAATCGTGGCTCAAAATGGCATTTTTGGGCTGAGATAAGCACTTTGGTGACATTTTCCTGTAACTTGTTCCCAGTACATTCTAAGTGGCTGCTGACTTTGTGAGGTCTCTAAAAGTGGGTTTTAGGAGCCCAACACAAAATACATGAGCCCCAATGCCTTCCTTCATACAAAACTGACACCCACTTTCCTTAAAAAATCGTGGCTCAAAATGGCATTTTTGGGCTGAGATAAGCACTTTGGTGACATTTTCCTGTAACTTGTTCCCAGTACATTCTAAGTGGCTGCTGACTTTGTGAGGTCTCTAAAAGTGGGTTTTAGGAGCCCAACACAAAATACATGAGCCCTAATGCCTTCTTTCAGACAAAACTGACTTCCACTTTCTTAAAAAAATCTTGGGTCAAAATAGCATTATTAGACTGAGATAAGCACTTTGGTGACATTTTCCTGTAACTTGTTCCCAGTACATTCTAAGTGGCTGCTGACTTTGTGAGGTCTCTAAAAGTGGGTTTTAGGAGCCCAACACAAAATACATGAGCCCCAATGCCTTCCTTCATACAAAACTGACACCCACTTTCCTTAAAAAATCGTGGCTCAAAATGGCATTTTTGGGCTGAGATAAGCACTTTGGTGACATTTTCCTGTAACTTGTTCCCAGTACATTCTAAGTGGCTGCTGACTTTGTGAGGTCTCTAAAAGTGGGTTTTAGGAGCCCAACACAAAATACATGAGCCCTAATGCCTTCTTTCAGACAAAACTGACTTCCACTTTCTTAAAAAAATCTTGGGTCAAAATAGCATTATTAGACTGAGATAAGCACTTTGGTGACATTTTCCTGTAACTTGTTCCCAGTACATTCTAAGTGGCTGCTGACTTTGTGAGGTCTCTAAAAGTGGGTTTTAGGAGCCCAACACAAAATACATGAGCCCCAATGCCTTCCTTCATACAAAACTGACACCCACTTTCCTTAAAAAATCGTGGCTCAAAATGGCATTTTTGGGCTGAGATAAGCACTTTGGTGACATTTTCCTGTAACTTGTTCCCAGTACATTCTAAGTGGCTGCTGACTTTGTGAGGTCTCTAAAAGTGGGTTTTAGGAGCCCAACACAAAATACATGAGCCCTAATGCCTTCTTTCAGACAAAACTGACTTCCACTTTCTTAAAAAAATCTTGGGTCAAAATAGCATTATTAGACTGAGATAAGCACTTTGGTGACATTTTCCTGTAACTTGTTCCCAGTACATTCTAAGTGGCTGCTGACTTTGTGAGGTCTCTAAAAGTGGGTTTTAGGAGCCCAACACAAAATACATGAGCCCCAATGCCTTCCTTCATACAAAACTGACACCCACTTTCCTTAAAAAATCGTGGCTCAAAATGGCATTTTTGGGCTGAGATAAGCACTTTGGTGACATTTTCCTGTAACTTGTTCCCAGTACATTCTAAGTGGCTGCTGACTTTGTGAGGTCTCTAAAAGTGGGTTTTAGGAGCCCAACACAAAATACATGAGCCCTAATGCCTTCTTTCAGACAAAACTGACTTCCACTTTCTTAAAAAAATCTTGGGTCAAAATAGCATTATTAGACTGAGATAAGCACTTTGGTGACATTTTCCTGTAACTTGTTCCCAGTACATTCTAAGTGGCTGCTGACTTTGTGAGGTCTCTAAAAGTGGGTTTTAGGAGCCCAACACAAAATACATGAGCCCCAATGCCTTCCTTCATACAAAACTGACACCCACTTTCCTTAAAAAATCGTGGCTCAAAATGGCATTTTTGGGCTGAGATAAGCACTTTGGTGACATTTTCCTGTAACTTGTTCCCAGTACATTCTAAGTGGCTGCTGACTTTGTGAGGTCTCTAAAAGTGGGTTTTAGGAGCCCAACACAAAATACATGAGCCCCAATGCCTTCCTTCATACAAAACTGACACCCACTTTCCTTAAAAAATCGTGGCTCAAAATGGCATTTTTGGGCTGAGATAAGCACTTTGGTGACATTTTCCTGTAACTTGTTCCCAGTACATTCTAAGTGGCTGCTGACTTTGTGAGGTCTCTAAAAGTGGGTTTTAGGAGCCCAACACAAAATACATGAGCCCTAATGCCTTCTTTCAGACAAAACTGACTTCCACTTTCTTAAAAAAATCTTGGGTCAAAATAGCATTATTAGACTGAGATAAGCACTTTGGTGACATTTTCCTGTAACTTGTTCCCAGTACATTCTAAGTGGCTGCTGACTTTGTGAGGTCTCTAAAAGTGGGTTTTAGGAGCCCAACACAAAATACATGAGCCCCAATGCCTTCCTTCATACAAAACTGACACCCACTTTCCTTAAAAAATCGTGGCTCAAAATGGCATTTTTGGGCTGAGATAAGCACTTTGGTGACATTTTCCTGTAACTTGTTCCCAGTACATTCTAAGTGGCTGCTGACTTTGTGAGGTCTCTAAAAGTGGGTTTTAGGAGCCCAACACAAAATACATGAGCCCTAATGCCTTCCTTCAGACAGAACTGACACCCACTTTCTTTAAAAAATCGTGGTTCAAAATAGCATTTTTGGGCTGAGATAAGCACTTTGGTGACATTTTCCTGTAACTTGTTCCCAGTACATTTTAAGTGGCTGCTGACTTTGTGAGGTCTGTAAAATTGGGTTTTAGGAGCCCAACACAAAATACATGAGCCCTAATGCCTTCTTTCAGACAAAACTGACTTCCACTTTCTTAAAAAAATCTTGGGTCAAAATAGCATTATTAGACTGAGATAAGCACTTTGGTGACATTTTCCTGTAACTTGTTCCCAGTACATTCTAAGTGGCTGCTGACTTTGTGAGGTCTCTAAAAGTGGGTTTTAGGAGCCCAACACAAAATACATGAGCCCCAATGCCTTCCTTCATACAAAACTGACACCCACTTTCCTTAAAAAATCGTGGCTCAAAATGGCATTTTTGGGCTGAGATAAGCACTTTGGTGACATTTTCCTGTAACTTGTTCCCAGTACATTCTAAGTGGCTGCTGACTTTGTGAGGTCTCTAAAAGTGGGTTTTAGGAGCCCAACACAAAATACATGAGCCCTAATGCCTTCTTTCAGACAAAACTGACTTCCACTTTCTTAAAAAAATCTTGGGTCAAAATAGCATTATTAGACTGAGATAATCACTTTGGTGACATTTTCCTGTAACTTGTTCCCAGTACATTCTAAGTGGCTGCTGACTTTGTGAGGTCTCTAAAAGTGGGTTTTAGGAGCCCAACACAAAATACATGAGCCCCAATGCCTTCCTTCATACAAAACTGACACCCACTTTCCTTAAAAAATCGTGGCTCAAAATGGCATTTTTGGGCTGAGATAAGCACTTTGGTGACATTTTCCTGTAACTTGTTCCCAGTACATTCTAAGTGGCTGCTGACTTTGTGAGGTCTCTAAAAGTGGGTTTTAGGAGCCCAACACAAAATACATGAGCCCTAATGCCTTCTTTCAGACAAAACTGACTTCCACTTTCTTAAAAAAATCTTGGGTCAAAATAGCATTATTAGACTGAGATAAGCACTTTGGTGACATTTTCCTGTAACTTGTTCCCAGTACATTCTAAGTGGCTGCTGACTTTGTGAGGTCTCTAAAAGTGGGTTTTAGGAGCCCAACACAAAATACATGAGCCCCAATGCCTTCCTTCATACAAAACTGACACCCACTTTCCTTAAAAAATCGTGGCTCAAAATGGCATTTTTGGGCTGAGATAAGCACTTTGGTGACATTTTCCTGTAACTTGTTCCCAGTACATTCTAAGTGGCTGCTGACTTTGTGAGGTCTCTAAAAGTGGGTTTTAGGAGCCCAACACAAAATACATGAGCCCCAATGCCTTCCTTCATACAAAACTGACACCCACTTTCCTTAAAAAATCGTGGCTCAAAATGGCATTTTTGGGCTGAGATAAGCACTTTGGTGACATTTTCCTGTAACTTGTTCCCAGTACATTCTAAGTGGCTGCTGACTTTGTGAGGTCTCTAAAAGTGGGTTTTAGGAGCCCAACACAAAATACATGAGCCCCAATGCCTTCCTTCATACAAAACTGACACCCACTTTCCTTAAAAAATCGTGGCTCAAAATGGCATTTTTGGGCTGAGATAAGCACTTTGGTGACATTTTCCTGTAACTTGTTCCCAGTACATTCTAAGTGGCTGCTGACTTTGTGAGGTCTCTAAAAGTGGGTTTTAGGAGCCCAACACAAAATACATGAGCCCTAATGCCTTCTTTCAGACAAAACTGACTTCCACTTTCTTAAAAAAATCTTGGGTCAAAATAGCATTATTAGACTGAGATAAGCACTTTGGTGACATTTTCCTGTAACTTGTTCCCAGTACATTCTAAGTGGCTGCTGACTTTGTGAGGTCTCTAAAAGTGGGTTTTAGGAGCCCAACACAAAATACATGAGCCCCAATGCCTTCCTTCATACAAAACTGACACCCACTTTCCTTAAAAAATCGTGGCTCAAAATGGCATTTTTGGGCTGAGATAAGCACTTTGGTGACATTTTCCTGTAACTTGTTCCCAGTACATTCTAAGTGGCTGCTGACTTTGTGAGGTCTCTAAAAGTGGGTTTTAGGAGCCCAACACAAAATACATGAGCCCTAATGCCTTCTTTCAGACAAAACTGACTTCCACTTTCTTAAAAAAATCTTGGGTCAAAATAGCATTATTAGACTGAGATAAGCACTTTGGTGACATTTTCCTGTAACTTGTTCCCAGTACATTCTAAGTGGCTGCTGACTTTGTGAGGTCTCTAAAAGTGGGTTTTAGGAGCCCAACACAAAATACATGAGCCCTAATGCCTTCTTTCAGACAAAACTGACTTCCACTTTCTTAAAAAAATCTTGGGTCAAAATAGCATTATTAGACTGAGATAAGCACTTTGGTGACATTTTCCTGTAACTTGTTCCCAGTACATTCTAAGTGGCTGCTGACTTTGTGAGGTCTCTAAAAGTGGGTTTTAGGAGCCCAACACAAAATACATGAGCCCCAATGCCTTCCTTCATACAAAACTGACACCCACTTTCCTTAAAAAATCGTGGCTCAAAATGGCATTTTTGGGCTGAGATAAGCACTTTGGTGACATTTTCCTGTAACTTGTTCCCAGTACATTCTAAGTGGCTGCTGACTTTGTGAGGTCTCTAAAAGTGGGTTTTAGGAGCCCAACACAAAATACATGAGCCCTAATGCCTTCTTTCAGACAAAACTGACTTCCACTTTCTTAAAAAAATCTTGGGTCAAAATAGCATTATTAGACTGAGATAAGCACTTTGGTGACATTTTCCTGTAACTTGTTCCCAGTACATTCTAAGTGGCTGCTGACTTTGTGAGGTCTCTAAAAGTGGGTTTTAGGAGCCCAACACAAAATACATGAGCCCCAATGCCTTCCTTCATACAAAACTGACACCCACTTTCCTTAAAAAATCGTGGCTCAAAATGGCATTTTTGGGCTGAGATAAGCACTTTGGTGACATTTTCCTGTAACTTGTTCCCAGTACATTCTAAGTGGCTGCTGACTTTGTGAGGTCTCTAAAAGTGGGTTTTAGGAGCCCAACACAAAATACATGAGCCCCAATGCCTTCCTTCATACAAAACTGACACCCACTTTCCTTAAAAAATCGTGGCTCAAAATGGCATTTTTGGGCTGAGATAAGCACTTTGGTGACATTTTCCTGTAACTTGTTCCCAGTACATTCTAAGTGGCTGCTGACTTTGTGAGGTCTCTAAAAGTGGGTTTTAGGAGCCCAACACAAAATACATGAGCCCCAATGCCTTCCTTCATACAAAACTGACACCCACTTTCCTTAAAAAATCGTGGCTCAAAATGGCATTTTTGGGCTGAGATAAGCACTTTGGTGACATTTTCCTGTAACTTGTTCCCAGTACATTCTAAGTGGCTGCTGACTTTGTGAGGTCTCTAAAAGTGGGTTTTAGGAGCCCAACACAAAATACATGAGCCCTAATGCCTTCTTTCAGACAAAACTGACTTCCACTTTCTTAAAAAAATCTTGGGTCAAAATAGCATTATTAGACTGAGATAAGCACTTTGGTGACATTTTCCTGTAACTTGTTCCCAGTACATTCTAAGTGGCTGCTGACTTTGTGAGGTCTCTAAAAGTGGGTTTTAGGAGCCCAACACAAAATACATGAGCCCCAATGCCTTCCTTCATACAAAACTGACACCCACTTTCCTTAAAAAATCGTGGCTCAAAATGGCATTTTTGGGCTGAGATAAGCACTTTGGTGACATTTTCCTGTAACTTGTTCCCAGTACATTCTAAGTGGCTGCTGACTTTGTGAGGTCTCTAAAAGTGGGTTTTAGGAGCCCAACACAAAATACATGAGCCCTAATGCCTTCTTTCAGACAAAACTGACTTCCACTTTCTTAAAAAAATCTTGGGTCAAAATAGCATTATTAGACTGAGATAAGCACTTTGGTGACATTTTCCTGTAACTTGTTCCCAGTACATTCTAAGTGGCTGCTGACTTTGTGAGGTCTCTAAAAGTGGGTTTTAGGAGCCCAACACAAAATACATGAGCCCCAATGCCTTCCTTCATACAAAACTGACACCCACTTTCCTTAAAAAATCGTGGCTCAAAATGGCATTTTTGGGCTGAGATAAGCACTTTGGTGACATTTTCCTGTAACTTGTTCCCAGTACATTCTAAGTGGCTGCTGACTTTGTGAGGTCTCTAAAAGTGGGTTTTAGGAGCCCAACACAAAATACATGAGCCCCAATGCCTTCCTTCATACAAAACTGACACCCACTTTCCTTAAAAAATCGTGGCTCAAAATGGCATTTTTGGGCTGAGATAAGCACTTTGGTGACATTTTCCTGTAACTTGTTCCCAGTACATTCTAAGTGGCTGCTGACTTTGTGAGGTCTCTAAAAGTGGGTTTTAGGAGCCCAACACAAAATACATGAGCCCCAATGCCTTCCTTCATACAAAACTGACACCCACTTTCCTTAAAAAATCGTGGCTCAAAATGGCATTTTTGGGCTGAGATAAGCACTTTGGTGACATTTTCCTGTAACTTGTTCCCAGTACATTCTAAGTGGCTGCTGACTTTGTGAGGTCTCTAAAAGTGGGTTTTAGGAGCCCAACACAAAATACATGAGCCCTAATGCCTTCTTTCAGACAAAACTGACTTCCACTTTCTTAAAAAAATCTTGGGTCAAAATAGCATTATTAGACTGAGATAAGCACTTTGGTGACATTTTCCTGTAACTTGTTCCCAGTACATTCTAAGTGGCTGCTGACTTTGTGAGGTCTCTAAAAGTGGGTTTTAGGAGCCCAACACAAAATACATGAGCCCCAATGCCTTCCTTCATACAAAACTGACACCCACTTTCCTTAAAAAATCGTGGCTCAAAATGGCATTTTTGGGCTGAGATAAGCACTTTGGTGACATTTTCCTGTAACTTGTTCCCAGTACATTCTAAGTGGCTGCTGACTTTGTGAGGTCTCTAAAAGTGGGTTTTAGGAGCCCAACACAAAATACATGAGCCCTAATGCCTTCTTTCAGACAAAACTGACTTCCACTTTCTTAAAAAAATCTTGGGTCAAAATAGCATTATTAGACTGAGATAAGCACTTTGGTGACATTTTCCTGTAACTTGTTCCCAGTACATTCTAAGTGGCTGCTGACTTTGTGAGGTCTCTAAAAGTGGGTTTTAGGAGCCCAACACAAAATACATGAGCCCTAATGCCTTCTTTCAGACAAAACTGACTTCCACTTTCTTAAAAAAATCTTGGGTCAAAATAGCATTATTAGACTGAGATAAGCACTTTGGTGACATTTTCCTGTAACTTGTTCCCAGTACATTCTAAGTGGCTGCTGACTTTGTGAGGTCTCTAAAAGTGGGTTTTAGGAGCCCAACACAAAATACATGAGCCCCAATGCCTTCCTTCATACAAAACTGACACCCACTTTCCTTAAAAAATCGTGGCTCAAAATGGCATTTTTGGGCTGAGATAAGCACTTTGGTGACATTTTCCTGTAACTTGTTCCCAGTACATTCTAAGTGGCTGCTGACTTTGTGAGGTCTCTAAAAGTGGGTTTTAGGAGCCCAACACAAAATACATGAGCCCTAATGCCTTCTTTCAGACAAAACTGACTTCCACTTTCTTAAAAAAATCTTGGGTCAAAATAGCATTATTAGACTGAGATAAGCACTTTGGTGACATTTTCCTGTAACTTGTTCCCAGTACATTCTAAGTGGCTGCTGACTTTGTGAGGTCTCTAAAAGTGGGTTTTAGGAGCCCAACACAAAATACATGAGCCCTAATGCCTTCTTTCAGACAAAACTGACTTCCACTTTCTTAAAAAAATCTTGGGTCAAAATAGCATTATTAGACTGAGATAAGCACTTTGGTGACATTTTCCTGTAACTTGTTCCCAGTACATTCTAAGTGGCTGCTGACTTTGTGAGGTCTCTAAAAGTGGGTTTTAGGAGCCCAACACAAAATACATGAGCCCCAATGCCTTCCTTCATACAAAACTGACACCCACTTTCCTTAAAAAATCGTGGCTCAAAATGGCATTTTTGGGCTGAGATAAGCACTTTGGTGACATTTTCCTGTAACTTGTTCCCAGTACATTCTAAGTGGCTGCTGACTTTGTGAGGTCTCTAAAAGTGGGTTTTAGGAGCCCAACACAAAATACATGAGCCCCAATGCCTTCCTTCATACAAAACTGACACCCACTTTCCTTAAAAAATCGTGGCTCAAAATGGCATTTTTGGGCTGAGATAAGCACTTTGGTGACATTTTCCTGTAACTTGTTCCCAGTACATTCTAAGTGGCTGCTGACTTTGTGAGGTCTCTAAAAGTGGGTTTTAGGAGCCCAACACAAAATACATGAGCCCCAATGCCTTCCTTCATACAAAACTGACACCCACTTTCCTTAAAAAATCGTGGCTCAAAATGGCATTTTTGGGCTGAGATAAGCACTTTGGTGACATTTTCCTGTAACTTGTTCCCAGTACATTCTAAGTGGCTGCTGACTTTGTGAGGTCTCTAAAAGTGGGTTTTAGGAGCCCAACACAAAATACATGAGCCCTAATGCCTTCTTTCAGACAAAACTGACTTCCACTTTCTTAAAAAAATCTTGGGTCAAAATAGCATTATTAGACTGAGATAAGCACTTTGGTGACATTTTCCTGTAACTTGTTCCCAGTACATTCTAAGTGGCTGCTGACTTTGTGAGGTCTCTAAAAGTGGGTTTTAGGAGCCCAACACAAAATACATGAGCCCCAATGCCTTCCTTCATACAAAACTGACACCCACTTTCCTTAAAAAATCGTGGCTCAAAATGGCATTTTTGGGCTGAGATAAGCACTTTGGTGACATTTTCCTGTAACTTGTTCCCAGTACATTCTAAGTGGCTGCTGACTTTGTGAGGTCTCTAAAAGTGGGTTTTAGGAGCCCAACACAAAATACATGAGCCCTAATGCCTTCTTTCAGACAAAACTGACTTCCACTTTCTTAAAAAAATCTTGGGTCAAAATAGCATTATTAGACTGAGATAAGCACTTTGGTGACATTTTCCTGTAACTTGTTCCCAGTACATTCTAAGTGGCTGCTGACTTTGTGAGGTCTCTAAAAGTGGGTTTTAGGAGCCCAACACAAAATACATGAGCCCCAATGCCTTCCTTCATACAAAACTGACACCCACTTTCCTTAAAAAATCGTGGCTCAAAATGGCATTTTTGGGCTGAGATAAGCACTTTGGTGACATTTTCCTGTAACTTGTTCCCAGTACATTCTAAGTGGCTGCTGACTTTGTGAGGTCTCTAAAAGTGGGTTTTAGGAGCCCAACACAAAATACATGAGCCCCAATGCCTTCCTTCATACAAAACTGACACCCACTTTCCTTAAAAAATCGTGGCTCAAAATGGCATTTTTGGGCTGAGATAAGCACTTTGGTGACATTTTCCTGTAACTTGTTCCCAGTACATTCTAAGTGGCTGCTGACTTTGTGAGGTCTCTAAAAGTGGGTTTTAGGAGCCCAACACAAAATACATGAGCCCCAATGCCTTCCTTCATACAAAACTGACACCCACTTTCCTTAAAAAATCGTGGCTCAAAATGGCATTTTTGGGCTGAGATAAGCACTTTGGTGACATTTTCCTGTAACTTGTTCCCAGTACATTCTAAGTGGCTGCTGACTTTGTGAGGTCTCTAAAAGTGGGTTTTAGGAGCCCAACACAAAATACATGAGCCCTAATGCCTTCTTTCAGACAAAACTGACTTCCACTTTCTTAAAAAAATCTTGGGTCAAAATAGCATTATTAGACTGAGATAAGCACTTTGGTGACATTTTCCTGTAACTTGTTCCCAGTACATTCTAAGTGGCTGCTGACTTTGTGAGGTCTCTAAAAGTGGGTTTTAGGAGCCCAACACAAAATACATGAGCCCCAATGCCTTCCTTCATACAAAACTGACACCCACTTTCCTTAAAAAATCGTGGCTCAAAATGGCATTTTTGGGCTGAGATAAGCACTTTGGTGACATTTTCCTGTAACTTGTTCCCAGTACATTCTAAGTGGCTGCTGACTTTGTGAGGTCTCTAAAAGTGGGTTTTAGGAGCCCAACACAAAATACATGAGCCCTAATGCCTTCTTTCAGACAAAACTGACTTCCACTTTCTTAAAAAAATCTTGGGTCAAAATAGCATTATTAGACTGAGATAAGCACTTTGGTGACATTTTCCTGTAACTTGTTCCCAGTACATTCTAAGTGGCTGCTGACTTTGTGAGGTCTCTAAAAGTGGGTTTTAGGAGCCCAACACAAAATACATGAGCCCTAATGCCTTCTTTCAGACAAAACTGACTTCCACTTTCTTAAAAAAATCTTGGGTCAAAATAGCATTATTAGACTGAGATAAGCACTTTGGTGACATTTTCCTGTAACTTGTTCCCAGTACATTCTAAGTGGCTGCTGACTTTGTGAGGTCTCTAAAAGTGGGTTTTAGGAGCCCAACACAAAATACATGAGCCCCAATGCCTTCCTTCATACAAAACTGACACCCACTTTCCTTAAAAAATCGTGGCTCAAAATGGCATTTTTGGGCTGAGATAAGCACTTTGGTGACATTTTCCTGTAACTTGTTCCCAGTACATTCTAAGTGGCTGCTGACTTTGTGAGGTCTCTAAAAGTGGGTTTTAGGAGCCCAACACAAAATACATGAGCCCCAATGCCTTCCTTCATACAAAACTGACACCCACTTTCCTTAAAAAATCGTGGCTCAAAATGGCATTTTTGGGCTGAGATAAGCACTTTGGTGACATTTTCCTGTAACTTGTTCCCAGTACATTCTAAGTGGCTGCTGACTTTGTGAGGTCTCTAAAAGTGGGTTTTAGGAGCCCAACACAAAATACATGAGCCCTAATGCCTTCTTTCAGACAAAACTGACTTCCACTTTCTTAAAAAAATCTTGGGTCAAAATAGCATTATTAGACTGAGATAAGCACTTTGGTGACATTTTCCTGTAACTTGTTCCCAGTACATTCTAAGTGGCTGCTGACTTTGTGAGGTCTCTAAAAGTGGGTTTTAGGAGCCCAACACAAAATACATGAGCCCCAATGCCTTCCTTCATACAAAACTGACACCCACTTTCCTTAAAAAATCGTGGCTCAAAATGGCATTTTTGGGCTGAGATAAGCACTTTGGTGACATTTTCCTGTAACTTGTTCCCAGTACATTCTAAGTGGCTGCTGACTTTGTGAGGTCTCTAAAAGTGGGTTTTAGGAGCCCAACACAAAATACATGAGCCCCAATGCCTTCCTTCATACAAAACTGACACCCACTTTCCTTAAAAAATCGTGGCTCAAAATGGCATTTTTGGGCTGAGATAAGCACTTTGGTGACATTTTCCTGTAACTTGTTCCCAGTACATTCTAAGTGGCTGCTGACTTTGTGAGGTCTCTAAAAGTGGGTTTTAGGAGCCCAACACAAAATACATGAGCCCCAATGCCTTCCTTCATACAAAACTGACACCCACTTTCCTTAAAAAATCGTGGCTCAAAATGGCATTTTTGGGCTGAGATAAGCACTTTGGTGACATTTTCCTGTAACTTGTTCCCAGTACATTCTAAGTGGCTGCTGACTTTGTGAGGTCTCTAAAAGTGGGTTTTAGGAGCCCAACACAAAATACATGAGCCCTAATGCCTTCTTTCAGACAAAACTGACTTCCACTTTCTTAAAAAAATCTTGGGTCAAAATAGCATTATTAGACAGAGATAAGCACTTTGGTGACATTTTCCTGTAACTTGTTCCCAGTACATTCTAAGTGGCTGCTGACTTTGTGAGGTCTCTAAAAGTGGGTTTTAGGAGCCCAACACAAAATACATGAGCCCCAATGCCTTCCTTCATACAAAACTGACACCCACTTTCCTTAAAAAATCGTGGCTCAAAATGGCATTTTTGGGCTGAGATAAGCACTTTGGTGACATTTTCCTGTAACTTGTTCCCAGTACATTCTAAGTGGCTGCTGACTTTGTGAGGTCTCTAAAAGTGGGTTTTAGGAGCCCAACACAAAATACATGAGCCCTAATGCCTTCTTTCAGACAAAACTGACTTCCACTTTCTTAAAAAAATCTTGGGTCAAAATAGCATTATTAGACTGAGATAAGCACTTTGGTGACATTTTCCTGTAACTTGTTCCCAGTACATTCTAAGTGGCTGCTGACTTTGTGAGGTCTCTAAAAGTGGGTTTTAGGAGCCCAACACAAAATACATGAGCCCCAATGCCTTCCTTCATACAAAACTGACACCCACTTTCCTTAAAAAATCGTGGCTCAAAATGGCATTTTTGGGCTGAGATAAGCACTTTGGTGACATTTTCCTGTAACTTGTTCCCAGTACATTCTAAGTGGCTGCTGACTTTGTGAGGTCTCTAAAAGTGGGTTTTAGGAGCCCAACACAAAATACATGAGCCCCAATGCCTTCCTTCATACAAAACTGACACCCACTTTCCTTAAAAAATCGTGGCTCAAAATGGCATTTTTGGGCTGAGATAAGCACTTTGGTGACATTTTCCTGTAACTTGTTCCCAGTACATTCTAAGTGGCTGCTGACTTTGTGAGGTCTCTAAAAGTGGGTTTTAGGAGCCCAACACAAAATACATGAGCCCCAATGCCTTCCTTCATACAAAACTGACACCCACTTTCCTTAAAAAATCGTGGCTCAAAATGGCATTTTTGGGCTGAGATAAGCACTTTGGTGACATTTTCCTGTAACTTGTTCCCAGTACATTCTAAGTGGCTGCTGACTTTGTGAGGTCTCTAAAAGTGGGTTTTAGGAGCCCAACACAAAATACATGAGCCCTAATGCCTTCTTTCAGACAAAACTGACTTCCACTTTCTTAAAAAAATCTTGGGTCAAAATAGCATTATTAGACTGAGATAAGCACTTTGGTGACATTTTCCTGTAACTTGTTCCCAGTACATTCTAAGTGGCTGCTGACTTTGTGAGGTCTCTAAAAGTGGGTTTTAGGAGCCCAACACAAAATACATGAGCCCCAATGCCTTCCTTCATACAAAACTGACACCCACTTTCCTTAAAAAATCGTGGCTCAAAATGGCATTTTTGGGCTGAGATAAGCACTTTGGTGACATTTTCCTGTAACTTGTTCCCAGTACATTCTAAGTGGCTGCTGACTTTGTGAGGTCTCTAAAAGTGGGTTTTAGGAGCCCAACACAAAATACATGAGCCCTAATGCCTTCTTTCAGACAAAACTGACTTCCACTTTCTTAAAAAAATCTTGGGTCAAAATAGCATTATTAGACTGAGATAAGCACTTTGGTGACATTTTCCTGTAACTTGTTCCCAGTACATTCTAAGTGGCTGCTGACTTTGTGAGGTCTCTAAAAGTGGGTTTTAGGAGCCCAACACAAAATACATGAGCCCTAATGCCTTCTTTCAGACAAAACTGACTTCCACTTTCTTAAAAAAATCTTGGGTCAAAATAGCATTATTAGACTGAGATAAGCACTTTGGTGACATTTTCCTGTAACTTGTTCCCAGTACATTCTAAGTGGCTGCTGACTTTGTGAGGTCTCTAAAAGTGGGTTTTAGGAGCCCAACACAAAATACATGAGCCCCAATGCCTTCCTTCATACAAAACTGACACCCACTTTCCTTAAAAAATCGTGGCTCAAAATGGCATTTTTGGGCTGAGATAAGCACTTTGGTGACATTTTCCTGTAACTTGTTCCCAGTACATTCTAAGTGGCTGCTGACTTTGTGAGGTCTCTAAAAGTGGGTTTTAGGAGCCCAACACAAAATACATGAGCCCCAATGCCTTCCTTCATACAAAACTGACACCCACTTTCCTTAAAAAATCGTGGCTCAAAATGGCATTTTTGGGCTGAGATAAGCACTTTGGTGACATTTTCCTGTAACTTGTTCCCAGTACATTCTAAGTGGCTGCTGACTTTGTGAGGTCTCTAAAAGTGGGTTTTAGGAGCCCAACACAAAATACATGAGCCCTAATGCCTTCTTTCAGACAAAACTGACTTCCACTTTCTTAAAAAAATCTTGGGTCAAAATAGCATTATTAGACTGAGATAAGCACTTTGGTGACATTTTCCTGTAACTTGTTCCCAGTACATTCTAAGTGGCTGCTGACTTTGTGAGGTCTCTAAAAGTGGGTTTTAGGAGCCCAACACAAAATACATGAGCCCCAATGCCTTCCTTCATACAAAACTGACACCCACTTTCCTTAAAAAATCGTGGCTCAAAATGGCATTTTTGGGCTGAGATAAGCACTTTGGTGACATTTTCCTGTAACTTGTTCCCAGTACATTCTAAGTGGCTGCTGACTTTGTGAGGTCTCTAAAAGTGGGTTTTAGGAGCCCAACACAAAATACATGAGCCCCAATGCCTTCCTTCATACAAAACTGACACCCACTTTCCTTAAAAAATCGTGGCTCAAAATGGCATTTTTGGGCTGAGATAAGCACTTTGGTGACATTTTCCTGTAACTTGTTCCCAGTACATTCTAAGTGGCTGCTGACTTTGTGAGGTCTCTAAAAGTGGGTTTTAGGAGCCCAACACAAAATACATGAGCCCCAATGCCTTCCTTCATACAAAACTGACACCCACTTTCCTTAAAAAATCGTGGCTCAAAATGGCATTTTTGGGCTGAGATAAGCACTTTGGTGACATTTTCCTGTAACTTGTTCCCAGTACATTCTAAGTGGCTGCTGACTTTGTGAGGTCTCTAAAAGTGGGTTTTAGGAGCCCAACACAAAATACATGAGCCCTAATGCCTTCTTTCAGACAAAACTGACTTCCACTTTCTTAAAAAAATCTTGGGTCAAAATAGCATTATTAGACAGAGATAAGCACTTTGGTGACATTTTCCTGTAACTTGTTCCCAGTACATTCTAAGTGGCTGCTGACTTTGTGAGGTCTCTAAAAGTGGGTTTTAGGAGCCCAACACAAAATACATGAGCCCCAATGCCTTCCTTCATACAAAACTGACACCCACTTTCCTTAAAAAATCGTGGCTCAAAATGGCATTTTTGGGCTGAGATAAGCACTTTGGTGACATTTTCCTGTAACTTGTTCCCAGTACATTCTAAGTGGCTGCTGACTTTGTGAGGTCTCTAAAAGTGGGTTTTAGGAGCCCAACACAAAATACATGAGCCCTAATGCCTTCTTTCAGACAAAACTGACTTCCACTTTCTTAAAAAAATCTTGGGTCAAAATAGCATTATTAGACTGAGATAAGCACTTTGGTGACATTTTCCTGTAACTTGTTCCCAGTACATTCTAAGTGGCTGCTGACTTTGTGAGGTCTCTAAAAGTGGGTTTTAGGAGCCCAACACAAAATACATGAGCCCCAATGCCTTCCTTCATACAAAACTGACACCCACTTTCCTTAAAAAATCGTGGCTCAAAATGGCATTTTTGGGCTGAGATAAGCACTTTGGTGACATTTTCCTGTAACTTGTTCCCAGTACATTCTAAGTGGCTGCTGACTTTGTGAGGTCTCTAAAAGTGGGTTTTAGGAGCCCAACACAAAATACATGAGCCCCAATGCCTTCCTTCATACAAAACTGACACCCACTTTCCTTAAAAAATCGTGGCTCAAAATGGCATTTTTGGGCTGAGATAAGCACTTTGGTGACATTTTCCTGTAACTTGTTCCCAGTACATTCTAAGTGGCTGCTGACTTTGTGAGGTCTCTAAAAGTGGGTTTTAGGAGCCCAACACAAAATACATGAGCCCTAATGCCTTCTTTCAGACAAAACTGACTTCCACTTTCTTAAAAAAATCTTGGGTCAAAATAGCATTATTAGACTGAGATAAGCACTTTGGTGACATTTTCCTGTAACTTGTTCCCAGTACATTCTAAGTGGCTGCTGACTTTGTGAGGTCTCTAAAAGTGGGTTTTAGGAGCCCAACACAAAATACATGAGCCCCAATGCCTTCCTTCATACAAAACTGACACCCACTTTCCTTAAAAAATCGTGGCTCAAAATGGCATTTTTGGGCTGAGATAAGCACTTTGGTGACATTTTCCTGTAACTTGTTCCCAGTACATTCTAAGTGGCTGCTGACTTTGTGAGGTCTCTAAAAGTGGGTTTTAGGAGCCCAACACAAAATACATGAGCCCTAATGCCTTCTTTCAGACAAAACTGACTTCCACTTTCTTAAAAAAATCTTGGGTCAAAATAGCATTATTAGACTGAGATAAGCACTTTGGTGACATTTTCCTGTAACTTGTTCCCAGTACATTCTAAGTGGCTGCTGACTTTGTGAGGTCTCTAAAAGTGGGTTTTAGGAGCCCAACACAAAATACATGAGCCCCAATGCCTTCCTTCATACAAAACTGACACCCACTTTCCTTAAAAAATCGTGGCTCAAAATGGCATTTTTGGGCTGAGATAAGCACTTTGGTGACATTTTCCTGTAACTTGTTCCCAGTACATTCTAAGTGGCTGCTGACTTTGTGAGGTCTCTAAAAGTGGGTTTTAGGAGCCCAACACAAAATACATGAGCCCTAATGCCTTCTTTCAGACAAAACTGACTTCCACTTTCTTAAAAAAATCTTGGGTCAAAATAGCATTATTAGACTGAGATAAGCACTTTGGTGACATTTTCCTGTAACTTGTTCCCAGTACATTCTAAGTGGCTGCTGACTTTGTGAGGTCTCTAAAAGTGGGTTTTAGGAGCCCAACACAAAATACATGAGCCCTAATGCCTTCTTTCAGACAAAACTGACTTCCACTTTCTTAAAAAAATCTTGGGTCAAAATAGCATTATTAGACTGAGATAAGCACTTTGGTGACATTTTCCTGTAACTTGTTCCCAGTACATTCTAAGTGGCTGCTGACTTTGTGAGGTCTCTAAAAGTGGGTTTTAGGAGCCCAACACAAAATACATGAGCCCCAATGCCTTCCTTCATACAAAACTGACACCCACTTTCCTTAAAAAATCGTGGCTCAAAATGGCATTTTTGGGCTGAGATAAGCACTTTGGTGACATTTTCCTGTAACTTGTTCCCAGTACATTCTAAGTGGCTGCTGACTTTGTGAGGTCTCTAAAAGTGGGTTTTAGGAGCCCAACACAAAATACATGAGCCCCAATGCCTTCCTTCATACAAAACTGACACCCACTTTCCTTAAAAAATCGTGGCTCAAAATGGCATTTTTGGGCTGAGATAAGCACTTTGGTGACATTTTCCTGTAACTTGTTCCCAGTACATTCTAAGTGGCTGCTGACTTTGTGAGGTCTCTAAAAGTGGGTTTTAGGAGCCCAACACAAAATACATGAGCCCTAATGCCTTCTTTCAGACAAAACTGACTTCCACTTTCTTAAAAAAATCTTGGGTCAAAATAGCATTATTAGACTGAGATAAGCACTTTGGTGACATTTTCCTGTAACTTGTTCCCAGTACATTCTAAGTGGCTGCTGACTTTGTGAGGTCTCTAAAAGTGGGTTTTAGGAGCCCAACACAAAATACATGAGCCCCAATGCCTTCCTTCATACAAAACTGACACCCACTTTCCTTAAAAAATCGTGGCTCAAAATGGCATTTTTGGGCTGAGATAAGCACTTTGGTGACATTTTCCTGTAACTTGTTCCCAGTACATTCTAAGTGGCTGCTGACTTTGTGAGGTCTCTAAAAGTGGGTTTTAGGAGCCCAACACAAAATACATGAGCCCTAATGCCTTCTTTCAGACAAAACTGACTTCCACTTTCTTAAAAAAATCTTGGGTCAAAATAGCATTATTAGACTGAGATAAGCACTTTGGTGACATTTTCCTGTAACTTGTTCCCAGTACATTCTAAGTGGCTGCTGACTTTGTGAGGTCTCTAAAAGTGGGTTTTTAGGAGCCCAACACAAAATACATGAGCCCTAATGCCTTCTTTCAGACAAAACTGACTTCCACTTTCTTAAAAAAATCTTGGGTCAAAATAGCATTATTAGACTGAGATAAGCACTTTGGTGACATTTTCCTGTAACTTGTTCCCAGTACATTCTAAGTGGCTGCTGACTTTGTGAGGTCTCTAAAAGTGGGTTTTAGGAGCCCAACACAAAATACATGAGCCCCAATGCCTTCCTTCATACAAAACTGACACCCACTTTCCTTAAAAAATCGTGGCTCAAAATGGCATTTTTGGGCTGAGATAAGCACTTTGGTGACATTTTCCTGTAACTTGTTCCCAGTACATTCTAAGTGGCTGCTGACTTTGTGAGGTCTCTAAAAGTGGGTTTTAGGAGCCCAACACAAAATACATGAGCCCCAATGCCTTCCTTCATACAAAACTGACACCCACTTTCCTTAAAAAATCGTGGCTCAAAATGGCATTTTTGGGCTGAGATAAGCACTTTGGTGACATTTTCCTGTAACTTGTTCCAGTACATTCTAAGTGGCTGCTGACTTTGTGAGGTCTCTAAAAGTGGGTTTTAGGAGCCCAACACAAAATACATGAGCCCTAATGCCTTCTTTCAGACAAAACTGACTTCCACTTTCTTAAAAAAATCTTGGGTCAAAATAGCATTATTAGACTGAGATAAGCACTTTGGTGACATTTTCCTGTAACTTGTTCCCAGTACATTCTAAGTGGCTGCTGACTTTGTGAGGTCTCTAAAAGTGGGTTTTAGGAGCCCAACACAAAATACATGAGCCCCAATGCCTTCCTTCATACAAAACTGACACCCACTTTCCTTAAAAAATCGTGGCTCAAAATGGCATTTTTGGGCTGAGATAAGCACTTTGGTGACATTTTCCTGTAACTTGTTCCCAGTACATTCTAAGTGGCTGCTGACTTTGTGAGGTCTCTAAAAGTGGGTTTTAGGAGCCCAACACAAAATACATGAGCCCTAATGCCTTCTTTCAGACAAAACTGACTTCCACTTTCTTAAAAAAATCTTGGGTCAAAATAGCATTATTAGACTGAGATAAGCACTTTGGTGACATTTTCCTGTAACTTGTTCCCAGTACATTCTAAGTGGCTGCTGACTTTGTGAGGTCTCTAAAAGTGGGTTTTAGGAGCCCAACACAAAATACATGAGCCCTAATGCCTTCTTTCAGACAAAACTGACTTCCACTTTCTTAAAAAAATCTTGGGTCAAAATAGCATTATTAGACTGAGATAAGCACTTTGGTGACATTTTCCTGTAACTTGTTCCCAGTACATTCTAAGTGGCTGCTGACTTTGTGAGGTCTCTAAAAGTGGGTTTTAGGAGCCCAACACAAAATACATGAGCCCCAATGCCTTCCTTCATACAAAACTGACACCCACTTTCCTTAAAAAATCGTGGCTCAAAATGGCATTTTTGGGCTGAGATAAGCACTTTGGTGACATTTTCCTGTAACTTGTTCCCAGTACATTCTAAGTGGCTGCTGACTTTGTGAGGTCTCTAAAAGTGGGTTTTAGGAGCCCAACACAAAATACATGAGCCCTAATGCCTTCCTTCAGACAGAACTGACACCCACTTTCTTTAAAAAATCGTGGTTCAAAATAGCATTTTTGGGCTGAGATAAGCACTTTGGTGACATTTTCCTGTAACTTGTTCCCAGTACATTTTAAGTGGCTGCTGACTTTGTGAGGTCTGTAAAATTGGGTTTTAGGAGCCCAACACAAAATACATGAGCCCTAATGCCTTCTTTCAGACAAAACTGACTTCCACTTTCTTAAAAAAATCTTGGGTCAAAATAGCATTATTAGACTGAGATAAGCACTTTGGTGACATTTTCCTGTAACTTGTTCCCAGTACATTCTAAGTGGCTGCTGACTTTGTGAGGTCTCTAAAAGTGGGTTTTAGGAGCCCAACACAAAATACATGAGCCCCAATGCCTTCCTTCATACAAAACTGACACCCACTTTCCTTAAAAAATCGTGGCTCAAAATGGCATTTTTGGGCTGAGATAAGCACTTTGGTGACATTTTCCTGTAACTTGTTCCCAGTACATTCTAAGTGGCTGCTGACTTTGTGAGGTCTCTAAAAGTGGGTTTTAGGAGCCCAACACAAAATACATGAGCCCCAATGCCTTCCTTCATACAAAACTGACACCCACTTTCCTTAAAAAATCGTGGCTCAAAATGGCATTTTTGGGCTGAGATAAGCACTTTGGTGACATTTTCCTGTAACTTGTTCCCAGTACATTCTAAGTGGCTGCTGACTTTGTGAGGTCTCTAAAAGTGGGTTTTAGGAGCCCAACACAAAATACATGAGCCCTAATGCCTTCTTTCAGACAAAACTGACTTCCACTTTCTTAAAAAAATCTTGGGTCAAAATAGCATTATTAGACTGAGATAAGCACTTTGGTGACATTTTCCTGTAACTTGTTCCCAGTACATTCTAAGTGGCTGCTGACTTTGTGAGGTCTCTAAAAGTGGGTTTTAGGAGCCCAACACAAAATACATGAGCCCCAATGCCTTCCTTCATACAAAACTGACACCCACTTTCCTTAAAAAATCGTGGCTCAAAATGGCATTTTTGGGCTGAGATAAGCACTTTGGTGACATTTTCCTGTAACTTGTTCCCAGTACATTCTAAGTGGCTGCTGACTTTGTGAGGTCTCTAAAAGTGGGTTTTAGGAGCCCAACACAAAATACATGAGCCCTAATGCCTTCCTTCAGACAGAACTGACACCCACTTTCTTTAAAAAATCGTGGTTCAAAATAGCATTTTTGGGCTGAGATAAGCACTTTGGTGACATTTTCCTGTAACTTGTTCCCAGTACATTTTAAGTGGCTGCTGACTTTGTGAGGTCTGTAAAATTGGGTTTTAGGAGCCCAACACAAAATACATGAGCCCTAATGCCTTCTTTCAGACAAAACTGACTTCCACTTTCTTAAAAAAATCTTGGGTCAAAATAGCATTATTAGACTGAGATAAGCACTTTGGTGACATTTTCCTGTAACTTGTTCCCAGTACATTCTAAGTGGCTGCTGACTTTGTGAGGTCTCTAAAAGTGGGTTTTAGGAGCCCAACACAAAATACATGAGCCCCAATGCCTTCCTTCATACAAAACTGACACCCACTTTCCTTAAAAAATCGTGGCTCAAAATGGCATTTTTGGGCTGAGATAAGCACTTTGGTGACATTTTCCTGTAACTTGTTCCCAGTACATTCTAAGTGGCTGCTGACTTTGTGAGGTCTCTAAAAGTGGGTTTTAGGAGCCCAACACAAAATACATGAGCCCTAATGCCTTCTTTCAGACAAAACTGACTTCCACTTTCTTAAAAAAATCTTGGGTAAAAATAGCATTATTAGACTGAGATAAGCACTTTGGTGACATTTTCCTGTAACTTGTTCCCAGTACATTCTAAGTGGCTGCTGACTTTGTGAGGTCTCTAAAAGTGGGTTTTAGGAGCCCAACACAAAATACATGAGCCCCAATGCCTTCCTTCATACAAAACTGACACCCACTTTCCTTAAAAAATCGTGGCTCAAAATGGCATTTTTGGGCTGAGATAAGCACTTTGGTGACATTTTCCTGTAACTTGTTCCCAGTACATTCTAAGTGGCTGCTGACTTTGTGAGGTCTCTAAAAGTGGGTTTTAGGAGCCCAACACAAAATACATGAGCCCTAATGCCTTCTTTCAGACAAAACTGACTTCCACTTTCTTAAAAAAATCTTGGGTCAAAATAGCATTATTAGACTGAGATAAGCACTTTGGTGACATTTTCCTGTAACTTGTTCCCAGTACATTCTAAGTGGCTGCTGACTTTGTGAGGTCTCTAAAAGTGGGTTTTAGGAGCCCAACACAAAATACATGAGCCCCAATGCCTTCCTTCATACAAAACTGACACCCACTTTCCTTAAAAAATCGTGGCTCAAAATGGCATTTTTGGGCTGAGATAAGCACTTTGGTGACATTTTCCTGTAACTTGTTCCCAGTACATTCTAAGTGGCTGCTGACTTTGTGAGGTCTCTAAAAGTGGGTTTTAGGAGCCCAACACAAAATACATGAGCCCCAATGCCTTCCTTCATACAAAACTGACACCCACTTTCCTTAAAAAATCGTGGCTCAAAATGGCATTTTTGGGCTGAGATAAGCACTTTGGTGACATTTTCCTGTAACTTGTTCCCAGTACATTCTAAGTGGCTGCTGACTTTGTGAGGTCTCTAAAAGTGGGTTTTAGGAGCCCAACACAAAATACATGAGCCCCAATGCCTTCCTTCATACAAAACTGACACCCACTTTCCTTAAAAAATCGTGGCTCAAAATGGCATTTTTGGGCTGAGATAAGCACTTTGGTGACATTTTCCTGTAACTTGTTCCCAGTACATTCTAAGTGGCTGCTGACTTTGTGAGGTCTCTAAAAGTGGGTTTTAGGAGCCCAACACAAAATACATGAGCCCTAATGCCTTCTTTCAGACAAAACTGACTTCCACTTTCTTAAAAAATCTTGGGTCAAAATAGCATTATTAGACTGAGATAAGCACTTTGGTGACATTTTCCTGTAACTTGTTCCCAGTACATTCTAAGTGGCTGCTGACTTTGTGAGGTCTCTAAAAGTGGGTTTTAGGAGCCCAACACAAAATACATGAGCCCCAATGCCTTCCTTCATACAAAACTGACACCCACTTTCCTTAAAAAATCGTGGCTCAAAATGGCATTTTTGGGCTGAGATAAGCACTTTGGTGACATTTTCCTGTAACTTGTTCCCAGTACATTCTAAGTGGCTGCTGACTTTGTGAGGTCTCTAAAAGTGGGTTTTAGGAGCCCAACACAAAATACATGAGCCCCAATGCCTTCCTTCATACAAAACTGACACCCACTTTCCTTAAAAAATCGTGGCTCAAAATGGCATTTTTGGGCTGAGATAAGCACTTTGGTGACATTTTCCTGTAACTTGTTCCCAGTACATTCTAAGTGGCTGCTGACTTTGTGAGGTCTCTAAAAGTGGGTTTTAGGAGCCCAACACAAAATACATGAGCCCCAATGCCTTCCTTCATACAAAACTGACACCCACTTTCCTTAAAAAATCGTGGCTCAAAATGGCATTTTTGGGCTGAGATAAGCACTTTGGTGACATTTTCCTGTAACTTGTTCCCAGTACATTCTAAGTGGCTGCTGACTTTGTGAGGTCTCTAAAAGTGGGTTTTAGGAGCCCAACACAAAATACATGAGCCCTAATGCCTTCTTTCAGACAAAACTGACTTCCACTTTCTTAAAAAAATCTTGGGTCAAAATAGCATTATTAGACTGAGATAAGCACTTTGGTGACATTTTCCTGTAACTTGTTCCCAGTACATTCTAAGTGGCTGCTGACTTTGTGAGGTCTCTAAAAGTGGGTTTTAGGAGCCCAACACAAAATACATGAGCCCCAATGCCTTCCTTCATACAAAACTGACACCCACTTTCCTTAAAAAATCGTGGCTCAAAATGGCATTTTTGGGCTGAGATAAGCACTTTGGTGACATTTTCCTGTAACTTGTTCCAGTACATTCAATCTAAGTGGCTGCTGACTTTGTGAGGTCTCTAAAAGTGGGTTTTAGGAGCCCAACACAAAATACATGAGCCCCAATGCCTTCCTTCATACAAAACTGACACCCACTTTCCTTAAAAAATCGTGGCTCAAAATGGCATTTTTGGGCTGAGATAAGCACTTTGGTGACATTTTCCTGTAACTTGTTCCCAGTACATTCTAAGTGGCTGCTGACTTTGTGAGGTCTCTAAAAGTGGGTTTTAGGAGCCCAACACAAAATACATGAGCCCTAATGCCTTCTTTCAGACAAAACTGACTTCCACTTTCTTAAAAAAATCTTGGGTCAAAATAGCATTATTAGACTGAGATAAGCACTTTGGTGACATTTTCCTGTAACTTGTTCCCAGTACATTCTAAGTGGCTGCTGACTTTGTGAGGTCTCTAAAAGTGGGTTTTAGGAGCCCAACACAAAATACATGAGCCCCAATGCCTTCCTTCATACAAAACTGACACCCACTTTCCTTAAAAAATCGTGGCTCAAAATGGCATTTTTGGGCTGAGATAAGCACTTTGGTGACATTTTCCTGTAACTTGTTCCCAGTACATTCTAAGTGGCTGCTGACTTTGTGAGGTCTCTAAAAGTGGGTTTTAGGAGCCCAACACAAAATACATGAGCCCCAATGCCTTCCTTCATACAAAACTGACACCCACTTTCCTTAAAAAATCGTGGCTCAAAATGGCATTTTTGGGCTGAGATAAGCACTTTGGTGACATTTTCCTGTAACTTGTTCCCAGTACATTCTAAGTGGCTGCTGACTTTGTGAGGTCTCTAAAAGTGGGTTTTAGGAGCCCAACACAAAATACATGAGCCCTAATGCCTTCTTTCAGACAAAACTGACTTCCACTTTCTTAAAAAAATCTTGGGTCAAAATAGCATTATTAGACTGAGATAAGCACTTTGGTGACATTTTCCTGTAACTTGTTCCCAGTACATTCTAAGTGGCTGCTGACTTTGTGAGGTCTCTAAAAGTGGGTTTTAGGAGCCCAACACAAAATACATGAGCCCCAATGCCTTCCTTCATACAAAACTGACACCCACTTTCCTTAAAAAATCGTGGCTCAAAATGGCATTTTTGGGCTGAGATAAGCACTTTGGTGACATTTTCCTGTAACTTGTTCCCAGTACATTCTAAGTGGCTGCTGACTTTGTGAGGTCTCTAAAAGTGGGTTTTAGGAGCCCAACACAAAATACATGAGCCCCAATGCCTTCCTTCATACAAAACTGACACCCACTTTCCTTAAAAAATCGTGGCTCAAAATGGCATTTTTGGGCTGAGATAAGCACTTTGGTGACATTTTCCTGTAACTTGTTCCCAGTACATTCTAAGTGGCTGCTGACTTTGTGAGGTCTCTAAAAGTGGGTTTTAGGAGCCCAACACAAAATACATGAGCCCCAATGCCTTCCTTCATACAAAACTGACACCCACTTTCCTTAAAAAATCGTGGCTCAAAATGGCATTTTTGGGCTGAGATAAGCACTTTGGTGACATTTTCCTGTAACTTGTTCCCAGTACATTCTAAGTGGCTGCTGACTTTGTGAGGTCTCTAAAAGTGGGTTTTAGGAGCCCAACACAAAATACATGAGCCCTAATGCCTTCTTTCAGACAAAACTGACTTCCACTTTCTTAAAAAAATCTTGGGTCAAAATAGCATTATTAGACTGAGATAAGCACTTTGGTGACATTTTCCTGTAACTTGTTCCCAGTACATTCTAAGTGGCTGCTGACTTTGTGAGGTCTCTAAAAGTGGGTTTTAGGAGCCCAACACAAAATACATGAGCCCCAATGCCTTCCTTCATACAAAACTGACACCCACTTTCCTTAAAAAATCGTGGCTCAAAATGGCATTTTTGGGCTGAGATAAGCACTTTGGTGACATTTTCCTGTAACTTGTTCCCAGTACATTCTAAGTGGCTGCTGACTTTGTGAGGTCTCTAAAAGTGGGTTTTAGGAGCCCAACACAAAATACATGAGCCCCAATGCCTTCCTTCATACAAAACTGACACCCACTTTCCTTAAAAAATCGTGGCTCAAAATGGCATTTTTGGGCTGAGATAAGCACTTTGGTGACATTTTCCTGTAACTTGTTCCCAGTACATTCTAAGTGGCTGCTGACTTTGTGAGGTCTCTAAAAGTGGGTTTTAGGAGCCCAACACAAAATACATGAGCCCCAATGCCTTCCTTCATACAAAACTGACACCCACTTTCCTTAAAAAATCGTGGCTCAAAATGGCATTTTTGGGCTGAGATAAGCACTTTGGTGACATTTTCCTGTAACTTGTTCCCAGTACATTCTAAGTGGCTGCTGACTTTGTGAGGTCTCTAAAAGTGGGTTTTAGGAGCCCAACACAAAATACATGAGCCCTAATGCCTTCTTTCAGACAAAACTGACTTCCACTTTCTTAAAAAAATCTTGGGTCAAAATAGCATTATTAGACTGAGATAAGCACTTTGGTGACATTTTCCTGTAACTTGTTCCCAGTACATTCTAAGTGGCTGCTGACTTTGTGAGGTCTCTAAAAGTGGGTTTTAGGAGCCCAACACAAAATACATGAGCCCCAATGCCTTCCTTCATACAAAACTGACACCCACTTTCCTTAAAAAATCGTGGCTCAAAATGGCATTTTTGGGCTGAGATAAGCACTTTGGTGACATTTTCCTGTAACTTGTTCCCAGTACATTCTAAGTGGCTGCTGACTTTGTGAGGTCTCTAAAAGTGGGTTTTAGGAGCCCAACACAAAATACATGAGCCCCAATGCCTTCCTTCATACAAAACTGACACCCAACCCACTTTCCTTAAAAAATCGTGGCTCAAAATGGCATTTTTGGGCTGAGATAAGCACTTTGGTGACATTTTCCTGTAACTTGTTCCCAGTACATTCTAAGTGGCTGCTGACTTTGTGAGGTCTCTAAAAGTGGGTTTTAGGAGCCCAACACAAAATACATGAGCCCTAATGCCTTCTTTCAGACAAAACTGACTTCCACTTTCTTAAAAAAATCTTGGGTCAAAATAGCATTATTAGACTGAGATAAGCACTTTGGTGACATTTTCCTGTAACTTGTTCCCAGTACATTCTAAGTGGCTGCTGACTTTGTGAGGTCTCTAAAAGTGGGTTTTAGGAGCCCAACACAAAATACATGAGCCCCAATGCCTTCCTTCATACAAAACTGACACCCACTTTCCTTAAAAAATCGTGGCTCAAAATGGCATTTTGGGCTGAGATAAGCACTTTGGTGACATTTTCCTGTAACTTGTTCCCAGTACATTCTAAGTGGCTGCTGACTTTGTGAGGTCTCTAAAAGTGGGTTTTAGGAGCCCAACACAAAATACATGAGCCCCAATGCCTTCCTTCATACAAAACTGACACCCACTTTCCTTAAAAAATCGTGGCTCAAAATGGCATTTTTGGGCTGAGATAAGCACTTTGGTGACATTTTCCTGTAACTGTTCCCAGTACATTCTAAGTGGCTGCTGACTTTGTGAGGTCTCTAAAAGTGGGTTTTAGGAGCCCAACACAAAATACATGAGCCCTAATGCCTTCTTTCAGACAAAACTGACTTCCACTTTCTTAAAAAATCTTGGGTCAAAATAGCATTATTAGACTGAGATAAGCACTTTGGTGACATTTTCCTGTAACTTGTTCCCAGTACATTCTAAGTGGCTGCTGACTTTGTGAGGTCTCTAAAAGTGGGTTTTAGGAGCCCAACACAAAATACATGAGCCCCAATGCCTTCCTTCATACAAAACTGACACCCACTTTCCTTAAAAAATCGTGGCTCAAAATGGCATTTTTGGGCTGAGATAAGCACTTTGGTGACATTTTCCTGTAACTTGTTCCCAGTACATTCTAAGTGGCTGCTGACTTTGTGAGGTCTCTAAAAGTGGGTTTTAGGAGCCCAACACAAAATACATGAGCCCCAATGCCTTCCTTCATACAAAACTGACACCCACTTTCCTTAAAAAATCGTGGCTCAAAATGGCATTTTTGGGCTGAGATAAGCACTTTGGTGACATTTTCCTGTAACTTGTTCCCAGTACATTCTAAGTGGCTGCTGACTTTGTGAGGTCTCTAAAAGTGGGTTTTAGGAGCCCAACACAAAATACATGAGCCCCAATGCCTTCCTTCATACAAAACTGACACCCACTTTCCTTAAAAAATCGTGGCTCAAAATGGCATTTTTGGGCTGAGATAAGCACTTTGGTGACATTTTCCTGTAACTTGTTCCCAGTACATTCTAAGTGGCTGCTGACTTTGTGAGGTCTCTAAAAGTGGGTTTTAGGAGCCCAACACAAAATACATGAGCCCTAATGCCTTCTTTCAGACAAAACTGACTTCCACTTTCTTAAAAAATCTTGGGTCAAAATAGCATTATTAGACTGAGATAAGCACTTTGGTGACATTTTCCTGTAACTTGTTCCCAGTACATTCTAAGTGGCTGCTGACTTTGTGAGGTCTCTAAAAGTGGGTTTTAGGAGCCCAACACAAAATACATGAGCCCCAATGCCTTCCTTCATACAAAACTGACACCCACTTTCCTTAAAAAATCGTGGCTCAAAATGGCATTTTTGGGCTGAGATAAGCACTTTGGTGACATTTTCCTGTAACTTGTTCCCAGTACATTCTAAGTGGCTGCTGACTTTGTGAGGTCTCTAAAAGTGGGTTTTAGGAGCCCAACACAAAATACATGAGCCCAATGCCTTCCTTCATACAAAACTGACACCCACTTTCCTTAAAAAATCGTGGCTCAAAATGGCATTTTTGGGCTGAGATAAGCACTTGGTGACATTTTCCTGTAACTTGTTCCCAGTACATTCTAAGTGGCTGCTGACTTTGTGAGGTCTCTAAAAGTGGGTTTTAGGAGCCCAACACAAAATACATGAGCCCCAATGCCTTCCTTCATACAAAACTGACACCCACTTTCCTTAAAAAATCGTGGCTCAAAATGGCATTTTTGGGCTGAGATAAGCACTTTGGTGACATTTTCCTGTAACTTGTTCCCAGTACATTCTAAGTGGCTGCTGACTTTGTGAGGTCTCTAAAAGTGGGTTTTAGGAGCCCAACACAAAATACATGAGCCCTAATGCCTTCTTTCAGACAAAACTGACTTCCACTTTCTTAAAAAAATCTTGGGTCAAAATAGCATTATTAGACTGAGATAAGCACTTTGGTGACATTTTCCTGTAACTTGTTCCCAGTACATTCTAAGTGGCTGCTGACTTTGTGAGGTCTCTAAAAGTGGGTTTTAGGAGCCCAACACAAAATACATGAGCCCCAATGCCTTCCTTCATACAAAACTGACACCCACTTTCCTTAAAAAATCGTGGCTCAAAATGGCATTTTTGGGCTGAGATAAGCACTTTGGTGACATTTTCCTGTAACTTGTTCCCAGTACATTCTAAGTGGCTGCTGACTTTGTGAGGTCTCTAAAAGTGGGTTTTAGGAGCCCAACACAAAATACATGAGCCCCAATGCCTTCCTTCATACAAAACTGACACCCACTTTCCTTAAAAAATCGTGGCTCAAAATGGCATTTTTGGGCTGAGATAAGCACTTTGGTGACATTTTCCTGTAACTTGTTCCCAGTACATTCTAAGTGGCTGCTGACTTTGTGAGGTCTCTAAAAGTGGGTTTTAGGAGCCCAACACAAAATACATGAGCCCTAATGCCTTCTTTCAGACAAAACTGACTTCCACTTTCTTAAAAAAATCTTGGGTCAAAATAGCATTATTAGACTGAGATAAGCACTTTGGTGACATTTTCCTGTAACTTGTTCCCAGTACATTCTAAGTGGCTGCTGACTTTGTGAGGTCTCTAAAAGTGGGTTTTAGGAGCCCAACACAAAATACATGAGCCCCAATGCCTTCCTTCATACAAAACTGACACCCACTTTCCTTAAAAAATCGTGGCTCAAAATGGCATTTTTGGGCTGAGATAAGCACTTTGGTGACATTTTCCTGTAACTTGTTCCCAGTACATTCTAAGTGGCTGCTGACTTTGTGAGGTCTCTAAAAGTGGGTTTTAGGAGCCCAACACAAAATACATGAGCCCCAATGCCTTCCTTCATACAAAACTGACACCCACTTTCCTTAAAAAATCGTGGCTCAAAATGGCATTTTTGGGCTGAGATAAGCACTTTGGTGACATTTTCCTGTAACTTGTTCCCAGTACATTCTAAGTGGCTGCTGACTTTGTGAGGTCTCTAAAAGTGGGTTTTAGGAGCCCAACACAAAATACATGAGCCCTAATGCCTTCTTTCAGACAAAACTGACTTCCACTTTCTTAAAAAAATCTTGGGTCAAAATAGCATTATTAGACTGAGATAAGCACTTTGGTGACATTTTCCTGTAACTTGTTCCCAGTACATTCTAAGTGGCTGCTGACTTTGTGAGGTCTCTAAAAGTGGGTTTTAGGAGCCCAACACAAAATACATGAGCCCCAATGCCTTCCTTCATACAAAACTGACACCCACTTTCCTTAAAAAATCGTGGCTCAAAATGGCATTTTTGGGCTGAGATAAGCACTTTGGTGACATTTTCCTGTAACTTGTTCCCAGTACATTCTAAGTGGCTGCTGACTTTGTGAGGTCTCTAAAAGTGGGTTTTAGGAGCCCAACACAAAATACATGAGCCCCAATGCCTTCCTTCATACAAAACTGACACCCACTTTCCTTAAAAAATCGTGGCTCAAAATGGCATTTTTGGGCTGAGATAAGCACTTTGGTGACATTTTCCTGTAACTTGTTCCCAGTACATTCTAAGTGGCTGCTGACTTTGTGAGGTCTCTAAAAGTGGGTTTTAGGAGCCCAACACAAAATACATGAGCCCCAATGCCTTCCTTCATACAAAACTGACACCCACTTTCCTTAAAAAATCGTGGCTCAAAATGGCATTTTTGGGCTGAGATAAGCACTTTGGTGACATTTTCCTGTAACTTGTTCCCAGTACATTCTAAGTGGCTGCTGACTTTGTGAGGTCTCTAAAAGTGGGTTTTAGGAGCCCAACACAAAATACATGAGCCCTAATGCCTTCTTTCAGACAAAACTGACTTCCACTTTCTTAAAAAAATCTTGGGTCAAAATAGCATTATTAGACTGAGATAAGCACTTTGGTGACATTTTCCTGTAACTTGTTCCCAGTACATTCTAAGTGGCTGCTGACTTTGTGAGGTCTCTAAAAGTGGGTTTTAGGAGCCCAACACAAAATACATGAGCCCCAATGCCTTCCTTCATACAAAACTGACACCCACTTTCCTTAAAAAATCGTGGCTCAAAATGGCATTTTTGGGCTGAGATAAGCACTTTGGTGACATTTTCCTGTAACTTGTTCCCAGTACATTCTAAGTGGCTGCTGACTTTGTGAGGTCTCTAAAAGTGGGTTTTAGGAGCCCAACACAAAATACATGAGCCCCAATGCCTTCCTTCATACAAAACTGACACCCACTTTCCTTAAAAAATCGTGGCTCAAAATGGCATTTTTGGGCTGAGATAAGCACTTTGGTGACATTTTCCTGTAACTTGTTCCCAGTACATTCTAAGTGGCTGCTGACTTTGTGAGGTCTCTAAAAGTGGGTTTTAGGAGCCCAACACAAAATACATGAGCCCCAATGCCTTCCTTCATACAAAACTGACACCCACTTTCCTTAAAAAATCGTGGCTCAAAATGGCATTTTTGGGCTGAGATAAGCACTTTGGTGACATTTTCCTGTAACTTGTTCCCAGTACATTCTAAGTGGCTGCTGACTTTGTGAGGTCTCTAAAAGTGGGTTTTAGGAGCCCAACACAAAATACATGAGCCCTAATGCCTTCTTTCAGACAAAACTGACTTCCACTTTCTTAAAAAAATCTTGGGTCAAAATAGCATTATTAGACTGAGATAAGCACTTTGGTGACATTTTCCTGTAACTTGTTCCCAGTACATTCTAAGTGGCTGCTGACTTTGTGAGGTCTCTAAAAGTGGGTTTTAGGAGCCCAACACAAAATACATGAGCCCCAATGCCTTCCTTCATACAAAACTGACACCCACTTTCCTTAAAAAATCGTGGCTCAAAATGGCATTTTTGGGCTGAGATAAGCACTTTGGTGACATTTTCCTGTAACTTGTTCCCAGTACATTCTAAGTGGCTGCTGACTTTGTGAGGTCTCTAAAAGTGGGTTTTAGGAGCCCAACACAAAATACATGAGCCCTAATGCCTTCTTTCAGACAAAACTGACTTCCACTTTCTTAAAAAAATCTTGGGTCAAAATAGCATTATTAGACTGAGATAAGCACTTTGGTGACATTTTCCTGTAACTTGTTCCCAGTACATTCTAAGTGGCTGCTGACTTTGTGAGGTCTCTAAAAGTGGGTTTTAGGAGCCCAACACAAAATACATGAGCCCCAATGCCTTCCTTCATACAAAACTGACACCCACTTTCCTTAAAAAATCGTGGCTCAAAATGGCATTTTTGGGCTGAGATAAGCACTTTGGTGACATTTTCCTGTAACTTGTTCCCAGTACATTCTAAGTGGCTGCTGACTTTGTGAGGTCTCTAAAAGTGGGTTTTAGGAGCCCAACACAAAATACATGAGCCCCAATGCCTTCCTTCATACAAAACTGACACCCACTTTCCTTAAAAAATCGTGGCTCAAAATGGCATTTTTGGGCTGAGATAAGCACTTTGGTGACATTTTCCTGTAACTTGTTCCCAGTACATTCTAAGTGGCTGCTGACTTTGTGAGGTCTCTAAAAGTGGGTTTTAGGAGCCCAACACAAAATACATGAGCCCTAATGCCTTCTTTCAGACAAAACTGACTTCCACTTTCTTAAAAAAATCTTGGGTCAAAATAGCATTATTAGACTGAGATAAGCACTTTGGTGACATTTTCCTGTAACTTGTTCCCAGTACATTCTAAGTGGCTGCTGACTTTGTGAGGTCTCTAAAAGTGGGTTTTAGGAGCCCAACACAAAATACATGAGCCCCAATGCCTTCCTTCATACAAAACTGACACCCACTTTCCTTAAAAAATCGTGGCTCAAAATGGCATTTTTGGGCTGAGATAAGCACTTTGGTGACATTTTCCTGTAACTTGTTCCCAGTACATTCTAAGTGGCTGCTGACTTTGTGAGGTCTCTAAAAGTGGGTTTTAGGAGCCCAACACAAAATACATGAGCCCTAATGCCTTCTTTCAGACAAAACTGACTTCCACTTTCTTAAAAAAATCTTGGGTCAAAATAGCATTATTAGACTGAGATAAGCACTTTGGTGACATTTTCCTGTAACTTGTTCCCAGTACATTCTAAGTGGCTGCTGACTTTGTGAGGTCTCTAAAAGTGGGTTTTAGGAGCCCAACACAAAATACATGAGCCCCAATGCCTTCCTTCATACAAAACTGACACCCACTTTCCTTAAAAAATCGTGGCTCAAAATGGCATTTTTGGGCTGAGATAAGCACTTTGGTGACATTTTCCTGTAACTTGTTCCCAGTACATTCTAAGTGGCTGCTGACTTTGTGAGGTCTCTAAAAGTGGGTTTTAGGAGCCCAACACAAAATACATGAGCCCTAATGCCTTCTTTCAGACAAAACTGACTTCCACTTTCTTAAAAAAATCTTGGGTCAAAATGGCATTATTAGACTGAGATAAGCACTTTGGTGACATTTTCCTGTAACTTGTTCCCAGTACATTCTAAGTGGCTGCTGACTTTGTGAGGTCTCTAAAAGTGGGTTTTAGGAGCCCAACACAAAATACATGAGCCCCAATGCCTTCCTTCATACAAAACTGACACCCACTTTCCTTAAAAAATCGTGGCTCAAAATGGCATTTTTGGGCTGAGATAAGCACTTTGGTGACATTTTCCTGTAACTTGTTCCCAGTACATTCTAAGTGGCTGCTGACTTTGTGAGGTCTCTAAAAGTGGGTTTTAGGAGCCCAACACAAAATACATGAGCCCTAATGCCTTCTTTCAGACAAAACTGACTTCCACTTTCTTAAAAAAATCTTGGGTCAAAATAGCATTATTAGACTGAGATAAGCACTTTGGTGACATTTTCCTGTAACTTGTTCCCAGTACATTCTAAGTGGCTGCTGACTTTGTGAGGTCTCTAAAAGTGGGTTTTAGGAGCCCAACACAAAATACATGAGCCCCAATGCCTTCCTTCATACAAAACTGACACCCACTTTCCTTAAAAAATCGTGGCTCAAAATGGCATTTTTGGGCTGAGATAAGCACTTTGGTGACATTTTCCTGTAACTTGTTCCCAGTACATTCTAAGTGGCTGCTGACTTTGTGAGGTCTCTAAAAGTGGGTTTTAGGAGCCCAACACAAAATACATGAGCCCCAATGCCTTCCTTCATACAAAACTGACACCCACTTTCCTTAAAAAATCGTGGCTCAAAATGGCATTTTTGGGCTGAGATAAGCACTTTGGTGACATTTTCCTGTAACTTGTTCCCAGTACATTCTAAGTGGCTGCTGACTTTGTGAGGTCTCTAAAAGTGGGTTTTAGGAGCCCAACACAAAATACATGAGCCCTAATGCCTTCTTTCAGACAAAACTGACTTCCACTTTCTTAAAAAAATCTTGGGTCAAAATAGCATTATTAGACTGAGATAAGCACTTTGGTGACATTTTCCTGTAACTTGTTCCCAGTACATTCTAAGTGGCTGCTGACTTTGTGAGGTCTCTAAAAGTGGGTTTTAGGAGCCCAACACAAAATACATGAGCCCCAATGCCTTCCTTCATACAAAACTGACACCCACTTTCCTTAAAAAATCGTGGCTCAAAATGGCATTTTTGGGCTGAGATAAGCACTTTGGTGACATTTTCCTGTAACTTGTTCCCAGTACATTCTAAGTGGCTGCTGACTTTGTGAGGTCTCTAAAAGTGGGTTTTAGGAGCCCAACACAAAATACATGAGCCCCAATGCCTTCCTTCATACAAAACTGACACCCACTTTCCTTAAAAAATCGTGGCTCAAAATGGCATTTTTGGGCTGAGATAAGCACTTTGGTGACATTTTCCTGTAACTTGTTCCCAGTACATTCTAAGTGGCTGCTGACTTTGTGAGGTCTCTAAAAGTGGGTTTTAGGAGCCCAACACAAAATACATGAGCCCCAATGCCTTCCTTCATACAAAACTGACACCCACTTTCCTTAAAAAATCGTGGCTCAAAATGGCATTTTTGGGCTGAGATAAGCACTTTGGTGACATTTTCCTGTAACTTGTTCCCAGTACATTCTAAGTGGCTGCTGACTTTGTGAGGTCTCTAAAAGTGGGTTTTAGGAGCCCAACACAAAATACATGAGCCCTAATGCCTTCTTTCAGACAAAACTGACTTCCACTTTCTTAAAAAAATCTTGGGTCAAAATAGCATTATTAGACTGAGATAAGCACTTTGGTGACATTTTCCTGTAACTTGTTCCCAGTACATTCTAAGTGGCTGCTGACTTTGTGAGGTCTCTAAAAGTGGGTTTTAGGAGCCCAACACAAAATACATGAGCCCCAATGCCTTCCTTCATACAAAACTGACACCCACTTTCCTTAAAAAATCGTGGCTCAAAATGGCATTTTTGGGCTGAGATAAGCACTTTGGTGACATTTTCCTGTAACTTGTTCCCAGTACATTCTAAGTGGCTGCTGACTTTGTGAGGTCTCTAAAAGTGGGTTTTAGGAGCCCAACACAAAATACATGAGCCCCAATGCCTTCCTTCATACAAAACTGACACCCACTTTCCTTAAAAAATCGTGGCTCAAAATGGCATTTTTGGGCTGAGATAAGCACTTTGGTGACATTTTCCTGTAACTTGTTCCCAGTACATTCTAAGTGGCTGCTGACTTTGTGAGGTCTCTAAAAGTGGGTTTTAGGAGCCCAACACAAAATACATGAGCCCCAATGCCTTCCTTCATACAAAACTGACACCCACTTTCCTTAAAAAATCGTGGCTCAAAATGGCATTTTTGGGCTGAGATAAGCACTTTGGTGACATTTTCCTGTAACTTGTTCCCAGTACATTCTAAGTGGCTGCTGACTTTGTGAGGTCTCTAAAAGTGGGTTTTAGGAGCCCAACACAAAATACATGAGCCCTAATGCCTTCTTTCAGACAAAACTGACTTCCACTTTCTTAAAAAAATCTTGGGTCAAAATAGCATTATTAGACTGAGATAAGCACTTTGGTGACATTTTCCTGTAACTTGTTCCCAGTACATTCTAAGTGGCTGCTGACTTTGTGAGGTCTCTAAAAGTGGGTTTTAGGAGCCCAACACAAAATACATGAGCCCCAATGCCTTCCTTCATACAAAACTGACACCCACTTTCCTTAAAAAATCGTGGCTCAAAATGGCATTTTTGGGCTGAGATAAGCACTTTGGTGACATTTTCCTGTAACTTGTTCCCAGTACATTCTAAGTGGCTGCTGACTTTGTGAGGTCTCTAAAAGTGGGTTTTAGGAGCCCAACACAAAATACATGAGCCCTAATGCCTTCTTTCAGACAAAACTGACTTCCACTTTCTTAAAAAAATCTTGGGTCAAAATAGCATTATTAGACTGAGATAAGCACTTTGGTGACATTTTCCTGTAACTTGTTCCCAGTACATTCTAAGTGGCTGCTGACTTTGTGAGGTCTCTAAAAGTGGGTTTTAGGAGCCCAACACAAAATACATGAGCCCCAATGCCTTCCTTCATACAAAACTGACACCCACTTTCCTTAAAAAATCGTGGCTCAAAATGGCATTTTTGGGCTGAGATAAGCACTTTGGTGACATTTTCCTGTAACTTGTTCCCAGTACATTCTAAGTGGCTGCTGACTTTGTGAGGTCTCTAAAAGTGGGTTTTAGGAGCCCAACACAAAATACATGAGCCCTAATGCCTTCTTTCAGACAAAACTGACTTCCACTTTCTTAAAAAAATCTTGGGTCAAAATAGCATTATTAGACTGAGATAAGCACTTTGGTGACATTTTCCTGTAACTTGTTCCCAGTACATTCTAAGTGGCTGCTGACTTTGTGAGGTCTCTAAAAGTGGGTTTTAGGAGCCCAACACAAAATACATGAGCCCCAATGCCTTCCTTCATACAAAACTGACACCCACTTTCCTTAAAAAATCGTGGCTCAAAATGGCATTTTTGGGCTGAGATAAGCACTTTGGTGACATTTTCCTGTAACTTGTTCCCAGTACATTCTAAGTGGCTGCTGACTTTGTGAGGTCTCTAAAAGTGGGTTTTAGGAGCCCAACACAAAATACATGAGCCCTAATGCCTTCTTTCAGACAAAACTGACTTCCACTTTCTTAAAAAAATCTTGGGTCAAAATAGCATTATTAGACTGAGATAAGCACTTTGGTGACATTTTCCTGTAACTTGTTCCCAGTACATTCTAAGTGGCTGCTGACTTTGTGAGGTCTCTAAAAGTGGGTTTTAGGAGCCCAACACAAAATACATGAGCCCCAATGCCTTCCTTCATACAAAACTGACACCCACTTTCCTTAAAAAATCGTGGCTCAAAATGGCATTTTTGGGCTGAGATAAGCACTTTGGTGACATTTTCCTGTAACTTGTTCCCAGTACATTCTAAGTGGCTGCTGACTTTGTGAGGTCTCTAAAAGTGGGTTTTAGGAGCCCAACACAAAATACATGAGCCCTAATGCCTTCTTTCAGACAAAACTGACTTCCACTTTCTTAAAAAAATCTTGGGTCAAAATAGCATTATTAGACTGAGATAAGCACTTTGGTGACATTTTCCTGTAACTTGTTCCCAGTACATTCTAAGTGGCTGCTGACTTTGTGAGGTCTCTAAAAGTGGGTTTTAGGAGCCCAACACAAAATACATGAGCCCCAATGCCTTCCTTCATACAAAACTGACACCCACTTTCCTTAAAAAATCGTGGCTCAAAATGGCATTTTTGGGCTGAGATAAGCACTTTGGTGACATTTTCCTGTAACTTGTTCCCAGTACATTCTAAGTGGCTGCTGACTTTGTGAGGTCTCTAAAAGTGGGTTTTAGGAGCCCAACACAAAATACATGAGCCCTAATGCCTTCTTTCAGACAAAACTGACTTCCACTTTCTTAAAAAAATCTTGGGTCAAAATAGCATTATTAGACTGAGATAAGCACTTTGGTGACATTTTCCTGTAACTTGTTCCCAGTACATTCTAAGTGGCTGCTGACTTTGTGAGGTCTCTAAAAGTGGGTTTTAGGAGCCCAACACAAAATACATGAGCCCCAATGCCTTCCTTCATACAAAACTGACACCCACTTTCCTTAAAAAATCGTGGCTCAAAATGGCATTTTTGGGCTGAGATAAGCACTTTGGTGACATTTTCCTGTAACTTGTTCCCAGTACATTCTAAGTGGCTGCTGACTTTGTGAGGTCTCTAAAAGTGGGTTTTAGGAGCCCAACACAAAATACATGAGCCCTAATGCCTTCTTTCAGACAAAACTGACTTCCACTTTCTTAAAAAAATCTTGGGTCAAAATAGCATTATTAGACTGAGATAAGCACTTTGGTGACATTTTCCTGTAACTTGTTCCCAGTACATTCTAAGTGGCTGCTGACTTTGTGAGGTCTCTAAAAGTGGGTTTTAGGAGCCCAACACAAAATACATGAGCCCTAATGCCTTCTTTCAGACAAAACTGACTTCCACTTTCTTAAAAAAATCTTGGGTCAAAATAGCATTATTAGACTGAGATAAGCACTTTGGTGACATTTTCCTGTAACTTGTTCCCAGTACATTCTAAGTGGCTGCTGACTTTGTGAGGTCTCTAAAAGTGGGTTTTAGGAGCCCAACACAAAATACATGAGCCCCAATGCCTTCCTTCATACAAAACTGACACCCACTTTCCTTAAAAAATCGTGGCTCAAAATGGCATTTTTGGGCTGAGATAAGCACTTTGGTGACATTTTCCTGTAACTTGTTCCCAGTACATTCTAAGTGGCTGCTGACTTTGTGAGGTCTCTAAAAGTGGGTTTTAGGAGCCCAACACAAAATACATGAGCCCTAATGCCTTCTTTCAGACAAAACTGACTTCCACTTTCTTAAAAAAATCTTGGGTCAAAATAGCATTATTAGACTGAGATAAGCACTTTGGTGACATTTTCCTGTAACTTGTTCCCAGTACATTCTAAGTGGCTGCTGACTTTGTGAGGTCTCTAAAAGTGGGTTTTAGGAGCCCAACACAAAATACATGAGCCCCAATGCCTTCCTTCATACAAAACTGACACCCACTTTCCTTAAAAAATCGTGGCTCAAAATGGCATTTTTGGGCTGAGATAAGCACTTTGGTGACATTTTCCTGTAACTTGTTCCCAGTACATTCTAAGTGGCTGCTGACTTTGTGAGGTCTCTAAAAGTGGGTTTTAGGAGCCCAACACAAAATACATGAGCCCTAATGCCTTCCTTCAGACAAAACTGACACCCACTTTCCTTAAGAAATCGTGGCTCAAAATAGCACTTTTGGGCTGAGATAAGCACTTTGGTGACATTTTCCTGTAACTTGTTCCCAGTACATTCTAAGTGGCTGCTGACTTTGTGAGGTCTCTAAAAGTGGGTTTTAGGAGCCCAACACAAAATACATGAGCCCTAATGCCTTCCTTCAGACAAAACTGACACCCACTTTCCTTAAAAAATCGTGGCTCAAAATAGCACTTTTGGGCTGAGATAAGCACTTTGGTGACATTTTCCTGTAACTTGTTCCCAGTACATTCTAAGTGGCTGCTGACTTTGTGAGGTCTCTAAAAGTGGGTTTTAGGAGCCCAACACAAAATACATAAGCCCTAATGCCTTCTTTCAGACAAAACTGACACCCACTTTCTTAAAAAAATCTTGGGTCAAAATAGCATTTTTAGACTGAGATAAGCACTTTGGTGACATTTTCCTGTAACTTGTTCCCAGTACATTGTAAGTGGCTGCTGACTTTGTGAGGTCTCTAAAAGGTGGTTTTAGGAGCCCAACACAAAATACATGAGCCCTAATGCCTTCCTTCAGACAAAACTGACACCCACTTTCCTTAAAAAATCGTGGCTCAAAATAGCACTTTTGGGCTGAGATAAGCACTTTGGTGACATTTTCCTGTAACTTGTTCCCAGTACATTCTAAGTGGCTGCTGACTTTGTGAGGTCTCTAAAAGTGGGTTTTAGGAGCCCAACACAAAATACATAAGCCCTAATGCCTTCTTTCAGACAAAACTGACACCCACTTTCTTAAAAAATCTTGGGTCAAAATAGCATTTTTAGACTGAGATAAGCACTTTGGTGACATTTTCCTGTAACTTGTTCCCAGTACATTGTAAGTGGCTGCTGACTTTGTGAGGTCTCTAAAAGGTGGTTTTAGGAGCCCAACACAAAATACATGAGCCCTAATGCCTTCCTTCAGACAAAACTGACACCCACTTTCCTTAAAAAATCGTGGCTCAAAATAGCACTTTTGGGCTGAGATAAGCACTTTGGTGACATTTTCCTGTAACTTGTTCCCAGTACATTCTAAGTGGCTGCTGACTTTGTGAGGTCTCTAAAAGTGGGTTTTAGGAGCCCAACACAAAATACATGAGCCCTAATGCCTTCCTTCAGACAAAACTGACACCCACTTTCCTTAAAAAATCGTGGCTCAAAATAGCACTTTTGGGCTGAGATAAGCACTTTGGTGACATTTTCCTGTAACTTGTTCCCAGTACATTCTAAGTGGCTGCTGACTTTGTGAGGTCTCTAAAAGTGGGTTTTAGGAGCCCAACACAAAATACATGAGCCCTAATGCCTTCCTTCAGACAAAACTGACACCCACTTTCCTTAAAAAATCGTGGCTCAAAATAGCACTTTTGGGCTGAGATAAGCACTTTGGTGACATTTTCCTGTAACTTGTTCCCAGTACATTCTAAGTGGCTGCTGACTTTGTGAGGTCTCTAAAAGTGGGTTTTAGGAGCCCAACACAAAATACATGAGCCCTAATGCCTTCCTTCAGACAAAACTGACACCCACTTTCCTTAAAAAATCGTGGCTCAAAATAGCACTTTTGGGCTGAGATAAGCACTTTGGTGACATTTTCCTGTAACTTGTTCCCAGTACATTCTAAGTGGCTGCTGACTTTGTGAGGTCTCTAAAAGTGGGTTTTAGGAGCCCAACACAAAATACATGAGCCCTAATGCCTTCCTTCAGACAAAACTGACACCCACTTTCCTTAAAAAATCGTGGCTCAAAATAGCACTTTTGGGCTGAGATAAGCACTTTGGTGACATTTTCCTGTAACTTGTTCCCAGTACATTCTAAGTGGCTGCTGACTTTGTGAGGTCTCTAAAAGTGGGTTTTAGGAGCCCAACACAAAATACATGAGCCCTAATGCCTTCCTTCAGACAAAACTGACACCCACTTTCCTTAAAAAATCGTGGCTCAAAATAGCACTTTTGGGCTGAGATAAGCACTTTGGTGACATTTTCCTGTAACTTGTTCCCAGTACATTCTAAGTGGCTGCTGACTTTGTGAGGTCTCTAAAAGTGGGTTTTAGGAGCCCAACACAAAATACATAAGCCCTAATGCCTTCTTTCAGACAAAACTGACACCCACTTTCTTAAAAAAATCTTGGGTCAAAATAGCATTTTTAGACTGAGATAAGCACTTTGGTGACATTTTCCTGTAACTTGTTCCCAGTACATTGTAAGTGGCTGCTGACTTTGTGAGGTCTCTAAAAGGTGGTTTTAGGAGCCCAACACAAAATACATGAGCCCTAATGCCTTCCTTCAAACAAAACTGACACCCACTTTCCTTAAAAAATCGTGGCTCAAAATAGCACTTTTGGGCTGAGATAAGCACTTTGGTGACATTTTCCTGTAACTTGTTCCCAGTACATTCTAAGTGGCTGCTGACTTTGTGAGGTCTCTAAAAGTGGGTTTTAGGAGCCCAACACAAAATACATGAGCCCTAATGCCTTCCTTCAGACAAAACTGACACCCACTTTCCTTAAAAAATCGTGGCTCAAAATAGCACTTTTGGGCTGAGATAAGCACTTTGGTGACATTTTCCTGTAACTTGTTCCCAGTACATTCTAAGTGGCTGCTGACTTTGTGAGGTCTCTAAAAGTGGGTTTTAGGAGCCCAACACAAAATACATGAGCCCCAATGCCTTCCTTCATACAAAACTGACACCCACTTTCCTTAAAAAATCGTGGCTCAAAATGGCATTTTTGGGCTGAGATAAGCACTTTGGTGACATTTTCCTGTAACTTGTTCCCAGTACATTCTAAGTGGCTGCTGACTTTGTGAGGTCTCTAAAAGTGGGTTTTAGGAGCCCAACACAAAATACATGAGCCCTAATGCCTTCTTTCAGACAAAACTGACTTCCACTTTCTTAAAAAAATCTTGGGTCAAAATAGCATTATTAGACTGAGATAAGCACTTTGGTGACATTTTCCTGTAACTTGTTCCCAGTACATTCTAAGTGGCTGCTGACTTTGTGAGGTCTCTAAAAGTGGGTTTTAGGAGCCCAACACAAAATACATGAGCCCCAATGCCTTCCTTCATACAAAACTGACACCCACTTTCCTTAAAAAATCGTGGCTCAAAATGGCATTTTTGGGCTGAGATAAGCACTTTGGTGACATTTTCCTGTAACTTGTTCCCAGTACATTCTAAGTGGCTGCTGACTTTGTGAGGTCTCTAAAAGTGGGTTTTAGGAGCCCAACACAAAATACATGAGCCCTAATGCCTTCTTTCAGACAAAACTGACTTCCACTTTCTTAAAAAAATCTTGGGTCAAAATAGCATTATTAGACTGAGATAAGCACTTTGGTGACATTTTCCTGTAACTTGTTCCCAGTACATTCTAAGTGGCTGCTGACTTTGTGAGGTCTCTAAAAGTGGGTTTTAGGAGCCCAACACAAAATACATGAGCCCCAATGCCTTCCTTCATACAAAACTGACACCCACTTTCCTTAAAAAATCGTGGCTCAAAATGGCATTTTTGGGCTGAGATAAGCACTTTGGTGACATTTTCCTGTAACTTGTTCCCAGTACATTCTAAGTGGCTGCTGACTTTGTGAGGTCTCTAAAAGTGGGTTTTAGGAGCCCAACACAAAATACATGAGCCCTAATGCCTTCTTTCAGACAAAACTGACTTCCACTTTCTTAAAAAAATCTTGGGTCAAAATAGCATTATTAGACTGAGATAAGCACTTTGGTGACATTTTCCTGTAACTTGTTCCCAGTACATTCTAAGTGGCTGCTGACTTTGTGAGGTCTCTAAAAGTGGGTTTTAGGAGCCCAACACAAAATACATGAGCCCCAATGCCTTCCTTCATACAAAACTGACACCCACTTTCCTTAAAAAATCGTGGCTCAAAATGGCATTTTTGGGCTGAGATAAGCACTTTGGTGACATTTTCCTGTAACTTGTTCCCAGTACATTCTAAGTGGCTGCTGACTTTGTGAGGTCTCTAAAAGTGGGTTTTAGGAGCCCAACACAAAATACATGAGCCCTAATGCCTTCTTTCAGACAAAACTGACTTCCACTTTCTTAAAAAAATCTTGGGTCAAAATAGCATTATTAGACTGAGATAAGCACTTTGGTGACATTTTCCTGTAACTTGTTCCCAGTACATTCTAAGTGGCTGCTGACTTTGTGAGGTCTCTAAAAGTGGGTTTTAGGAGCCCAACACAAAATACATGAGCCCCAATGCCTTCCTTCATACAAAACTGACACCCACTTTCCTTAAAAAATCGTGGCTCAAAATGGCATTTTTGGGCTGAGATAAGCACTTTGGTGACATTTTCCTGTAACTTGTTCCCAGTACATTCTAAGTGGCTGCTGACTTTGTGAGGTCTCTAAAAGTGGGTTTTAGGAGCCCAACACAAAATACATGAGCCCCAATGCCTTCCTTCATACAAAACTGACACCCACTTTCCTTAAAAAATCGTGGCTCAAAATGGCATTTTTGGGCTGAGATAAGCACTTTGGTGACATTTTCCTGTAACTTGTTCCCAGTACATTCTAAGTGGCTGCTGACTTTGTGAGGTCTCTAAAAGTGGGTTTTAGGAGCCCAACACAAAATACATGAGCCCTAATGCCTTCTTTCAGACAAAACTGACTTCCACTTTCTTAAAAAAATCTTGGGTCAAAATAGCATTATTAGACTGAGATAAGCACTTTGGTGACATTTTCCTGTAACTTGTTCCCAGTACATTCTAAGTGGCTGCTGACTTTGTGAGGTCTCTAAAAGTGGGTTTTAGGAGCCCAACACAAAATACATGAGCCCCAATGCCTTCCTTCATACAAAACTGACACCCACTTTCCTTAAAAAATCGTGGCTCAAAATGGCATTTTTGGGCTGAGATAAGCACTTTGGTGACATTTTCCTGTAACTTGTTCCCAGTACATTCTAAGTGGCTGCTGACTTTGTGAGGTCTCTAAAAGTGGGTTTTAGGAGCCCAACACAAAATACATGAGCCCTAATGCCTTCTTTCAGACAAAACTGACTTCCACTTTCTTAAAAAAATCTTGGGTCAAAATAGCATTATTAGACTGAGATAAGCACTTTGGTGACATTTTCCTGTAACTTGTTCCCAGTACATTCTAAGTGGCTGCTGACTTTGTGAGGTCTCTAAAAGTGGGTTTTAGGAGCCCAACACAAAATACATGAGCCCCAATGCCTTCCTTCATACAAAACTGACACCCACTTTCCTTAAAAAATCGTGGCTCAAAATGGCATTTTTGGGCTGAGATAAGCACTTTGGTGACATTTTCCTGTAACTTGTTCCCAGTACATTCTAAGTGGCTGCTGACTTTGTGAGGTCTCTAAAAGTGGGTTTTAGGAGCCCAACACAAAATACATGAGCCCCAATGCCTTCCTTCATACAAAACTGACACCCACTTTCCTTAAAAAATCGTGGCTCAAAATGGCATTTTTGGGCTGAGATAAGCACTTTGGTGACATTTTCCTGTAACTTGTTCCCAGTACATTCTAAGTGGCTGCTGACTTTGTGAGGTCTCTAAAAGTGGGTTTTAGGAGCCCAACACAAAATACATGAGCCCTAATGCCTTCTTTCAGACAAAACTGACTTCCACTTTCTTAAAAAAATCTTGGGTCAAAATAGCATTATTAGACTGAGATAAGCACTTTGGTGACATTTTCCTGTAACTTGTTCCCAGTACATTCTAAGTGGCTGCTGACTTTGTGAGGTCTCTAAAAGTGGGTTTTAGGAGCCCAACACAAAATACATGAGCCCCAATGCCTTCCTTCATACAAAACTGACACCCACTTTCCTTAAAAAATCGTGGCTCAAAATGGCATTTTTGGGCTGAGATAAGCACTTTGGTGACATTTTCCTGTAACTTGTTCCCAGTACATTCTAAGTGGCTGCTGACTTTGTGAGGTCTCTAAAAGTGGGTTTTAGGAGCCCAACACAAAATACATGAGCCCTAATGCCTTCCTTCAGACAGAACTGACACCCACTTTCTTTAAAAAATCGTGGTTCAAAATAGCATTTTTGGGCTGAGATAAGCACTTTGGTGACATTTTCCTGTAACTTGTTCCCAGTACATTTTAAGTGGCTGCTGACTTTGTGAGGTCTGTAAAATTGGGTTTTAGGAGCCCAACACAAAATACATGAGCCCTAATGCCTTCTTTCAGACAAAACTGACTTCCACTTTCTTAAAAAAATCTTGGGTCAAAATAGCATTATTAGACTGAGATAAGCACTTTGGTGACATTTTCCTGTAACTTGTTCCCAGTACATTCTAAGTGGCTGCTGACTTTGTGAGGTCTCTAAAAGTGGGTTTTAGGAGCCCAACACAAAATACATGAGCCCCAATGCCTTCCTTCATACAAAACTGACACCCACTTTCCTTAAAAAATCGTGGCTCAAAATGGCATTTTTGGGCTGAGATAAGCACTTTGGTGACATTTTCCTGTAACTTGTTCCCAGTACATTCTAAGTGGCTGCTGACTTTGTGAGGTCTCTAAAAGTGGGTTTTAGGAGCCCAACACAAAATACATGAGCCCTAATGCCTTCTTTCAGACAAAACTGACTTCCACTTTCTTAAAAAAATCTTGGGTCAAAATAGCATTATTAGACTGAGATAATCACTTTGGTGACATTTTCCTGTAACTTGTTCCCAGTACATTCTAAGTGGCTGCTGACTTTGTGAGGTCTCTAAAAGTGGGTTTTAGGAGCCCAACACAAAATACATGAGCCCCAATGCCTTCCTTCATACAAAACTGACACCCACTTTCCTTAAAAAATCGTGGCTCAAAATGGCATTTTT
>NW_027660401.1:0-1000 GCF_963280865.1 Gymnoscopelus braueri | reverse complement strand
ACTTTGTCCTTAGGCCCCAGCCATAAAAGTCTGTCCCCCTTTTGTCCATACATGGGCATAGACACAGGCTGACACGTCATGTGAAGTCTGGGTCTGGCAGAACCAGGTCTCCTGGTCTTGTTTTTGTAGATATAGTGATATTTCTTTCTGTATTTTTGTGTTGATATTTGAACTGTTTGGTGCTACTATATATGTGTATGAATTGAATACTAAGGACCTCAATGGAAACACGACCGCAAGGACTTTTTTGGGCGGACCTTTTAGACAAAAATGTTTTTTTTTACATTTATGCCTAATCAAATATTCAATCAATCAATGTTGGATCAGCATTCAAAAAAATTGTCCTTATATGGCATCACTCTGAAGAACCAGTTTTGGTTCCACTTGGCACCTTTATTTATCTGTGTGTGGTTGATGTTTTATGGTTTTTAATAATGTTTTATAATGTGTTCAATTACTGACTGTCTATTTGTGCCCGAGTTGTATGTCTTGTTGTTTATGTTGTCATGCGTACAGCACTGTGGTCGACGAGAGTTGTTTTTAAAGGAGTAGTTCACCCAAAAAATCACCTATTTTCTATCAATTACTGCATTGAATTCATGGAGATTCTTTTGTTTTTGTCGCATTCCTGAGCCAATAATTTGATTACCGGCGGAAAGATGCTAATGTATACGGTAGGAGACTCAAAGGAGTCTCCTTGAGTCTCCTACCGGAAATACACCCGGTCATCAAATTATTGGTTCAGGAATGCGTCAAAAACTAAAAGATCTCCATGAATTCAAGGCTTCATGGGGTGTGTAATTGATAGAAAATAAGTATTTTTTTGGGGTGAACTATTCCTTTAAATATGCTTCATAAATACATTTGATTTGATTTGATTTGATTTGATTTGAAAAAAGTCCTGGATGTCGGAAGCCTACATACACATCATCAGACTCCTGTGTCTTTATTTCTCATTCCAGTTTTGTATTGTATTATTTTTGTTTTATTTTTAGCTGTG